>NC_036840.1:17824283-17973664 GCF_002910315.2 Salvelinus sp. IW2-2015 | reverse complement strand
CTCAACGGAACGACTTGATTAGTGTAGTGTCAACAACGGCAGCCACTGCCAGCTAGCCTACAAAGTCCAACAACGCAGCCACTGCCAGCTAGCCTACTTCCAGCAGTACTGTATCATCTAATCATTCTAGTCAATAAGATTCTTGCTACGTAAGCTTAACTTTCTGAACATTCGAGACGCGTAGTCCACTTGTCATTCCAATCTCCTTTGCATTAGCTTAGTCTCTTCTGTAGCCTGTCAACTATGTGTCTGTCTATCCCTGTTCTCTTCCTCTCTGCACAGACCATACAAACGCTCCACACCGCGTGGCCACGCCACCTAATCTGGTGGTCCCAGCACGCACGACCCACGTGGAGTTCCAGGTCTCCGGTAGCCTCTGGAACTGCCGATCTGCGGCCAACAAGCGCAGAGTTCATCTCAGCCTATGCCTCCTCCAGTCCTCGACTTCTTGCACTGACGAAACATGGATCACCAACAGATAACACTGCTACTCCTACTGCTCTCTCTCGTCCGCCACGTGTTCTCGCACACCCCGAGAGCTTCTGGTCAGCGGGGTGGTGGCACCGGGATCCTCATCTCTCCCAAGTGGTCATTCTCTCTTTCTCCCCTTACCCATCTGTCTATCGCCTCCTTTGAATTCCATGCTGTCACAGTTACCAGCCCTTTCAAGCTTAACATCCTTATCATTTATCGCCCTCCAGGTTTCCTCGGAGAGTTCATCAATGAGCTTGATGCCTTGATAAGCTCCTTTCCTGAGGACGGCTCACCTCTCACAGTTCTGGGCGACTTTAACCTCCCCACGTCTACCTTTGACTCATCCTCTCTAGCTCCTTCTTTTCCACTCCTCTCCTCTTTTGACCTCACCCTCTCACCTTCCCTCCCTACTCACAAGGCGCGAATACGCTCGACCTCATCTTTACTAGATGCTTTTCCCACTAACCTCATTGCAACTCCCCTCCAAGTCTCCGACCACTACCTTGTATCCTTTTCCCTCTCGCTCTCATCCAACACTTCCCACACTGCCCCTACTCGGATGTATCGCGCGCGCCGTCCCAACCTTCCGCTCTCTCCCCCCGCTCACCTCTCCTCTTCCATCCTATCATCTCTTCCCTCGCTCAAACCTTCTCCAACCCTATCTCCTGATTCTGCCTCCTCAACCCTCCTCTCCTCCCTTTCTGCATCCTTTGATTGCTCTCATGTCCCGTATCCTCCAGGCGCGGCTCGTCGCTCCCCTCCCGCTCCGTGGCTCGACGACTCATTGCGAGCTCACAGAACAGGGCTCCGGGCAGCCGAGCGGAAATGGACGAAAACTCGCCTCCCTGCGGACTGGCATCCTTTCACTCCCTCCTCTCTACATTTTCTCTTCTGTCTCTGCTGCTAAAGCACTTTCTACCACCTGAAATTCCAAGCATCTGCCTCTAACCCTAGGAAGCTCTTGCCACCTTTCTCCTCCCTCGCTCTAGAATCCTCCTCCCCCTGCCCCCCCAGCCACCGCCCCCCAGCAGTCGCCGGTCTGATTCGGACATCTGGTAGCCACGTCGGGTCCCAGCCTGGTGGCTATGACCTATCGGCCCACACTCTGCACAACTCTCTCCTCCCCCCCCGTCCCCCGCCCCACGGACCCGTATTTCCGTGCGTCCTTTACGCTGCTTGAGCGGCGTCCCAATGACATCTACACTAATCGTAGCCCATGAGGTTTCCCAAGATCGAATAGCATAATAACCCCTCTTCCCAGCGGGGCGTCCCAAAAAAAAAAACCCTCATATTATTTGAAGGGGAAAATTCAAATACAAAAAAAAAGTAGTCTAGGGTTATATCATATTGCTCATTTAATATTTTTAATTAATTTTAAGTGGCCATCGTGAGAAGATAATAGGCTTATTTAAATTCCTTGCCAACCTACTAGACCTAGAAGCCAGTACATTCGCAGAAGTAAACGGCCAAAAGTTCAGGACCTGTTTGGACAGATTGATGAACTGGCTATAATGTCTTAGGTGGTGGGCGGGGGGGTGACTAGTATTACCATGAGAAGTCCTGCCCACTTGTTTGGTACGAGACTTGTTTCACTATATTATTAGGATTCTATGTGTTTCTTCTCAAATACGTAGAACCTCATAACTGTACTTGCGTCTATCTTGTTCACAGGGCCTCGCGGCCGACGGAAGACGCAAAACACAAACAAAAAGAAACACTGCCTCAAACGAGACTCATTCTCTCTCCATATTTCTAGGGAAACGTAATGGGTTGTAGATAGACAGACACAGTAACACATACCTTGATTAATATTGCGTTCTTCTAGTCAAAAATGTTTAGAGTACCACAATATTCTGTTTTCAAAATAATTGTACAGAGTGTCATTCAGATTCTATGGCAAATTTCCTACGCAATGTGACATTATGGCCTATTTCAATTTCTCCAGAACAAAGAATAAATGGATACAAAATGAAGTATTCAGAATTAAAAGTGCTTATGATTTTAAGCCATATCTTGAGCCTACGATCCTGCAACACGTTAAAACTCAAATCCACCCACAAAAAAGATATACAAATGAAAAACATGACAGAAAACAAATGCTGATAAATGCATCCAGAATAACATCAAAAAGACGTTAGCTTTCCTAAGGCCAGTTTTAATCTTTCGCTTCCATTTTTCAGATCTTTATTTTGTTTTTAAAACAATAATTTTGATTGTCTCTCTCCCCCCCCTGGTGTATCGGTAGGCTGGTTACCTCTCACTTAACGTCTAGCTCCCCTCCCATCTCCCTCCCTCTCTTCCTCTCGCTAGGCTATTGGATTGAGCAATGTACAGTCCAGTTCTCCTCTAATAAACGCCAGGACGAAGGTGGTGATACAGAGGCGGTTTTGAATTAGTATGAGCTCGTGCCCAATGCACGCACTCCGAATACCACCATGAGCCGTCAGCAACATCTCTACCGCCGGTTGCGGAATGAGGATCCCCATATTTGAAGGTTCCGCCCAAACATGCGAGCTGTCTACTCTTCCTGGTTATGATGTTACAGCTCTGTCTATGTAACTGCCTGCTTAGCAGCAGCATCCTTAATCCTCAATTGGTGTTGCAACAATAGAGGAAGGCCTCCCGTAGTGTGCCTGCCAAGCAGCAGCGTACTGCGCTGGGTGGTGTTTAGTCATGTGACTCCCCATTTTAGTATCCTGCCAATGGGCAGGCAGCTATGCTTCGCGTGGGGAAAGAGCATGTCGGCCCCAAAGGCTCACAGCGCACTCGCACGTATAATGAATATCCTCGATTAGTGTTCCTGTTGCCACCAGTGCAAGATTTAATTGACGACTCTCCGGAGTTTAGCACTAATTTATGACATCCCATTAGTCCGTACAACTGCTGAGCTACTATACTTCCTAGAGGCTTATTATGGTGATCCCCAATGAGTGCGGCCCCATGACAGCAGCGATTCTTCACTCAGTGTAGCGTTTAAATATACTGCGATCCCGTACTAAAGTTCCTGCCAAGAGCCAGCAAACGCCGGTGGTGTAAACCAAATCTCGTTTACCTTGTGTGGTAAAAGTACACGAACTTACAGGAGATATCGTAGTCTTTTAGTTATAGTAGTTTACCTGTCAAATAAAGTGCGTGGTAGTAAGGTGAGCAGTGCAATTAGTAGTAGTAGTATCATGCGATGTCAGTGGCAGTGAGTTTATAGTAATGGGATCCCACAATTATGAAGCTAGTCTATATGGGTAGGTAGTCATAGGAGTCATTAGTATGCGAGTAGTATTAGTGACTTCTAGTATAAGTATAAGTTATAATGCAAGTAGCAGCTAAAGTGCTGTAGTAAAGTCTAGTCTGGTTAGGTGGTTTATTTTATGAGTGAGGAGTAGTACTCTACCGTAGCTTTGAGTATAGTAGTATTCAGATTGCCTATAGGTGGACGTAGCCTTAACATAAGCTGTACCTCGATGGTTGCATTGTTACGAATTATGGGACCTAGCAGTGTTAAATGGGCGGTCCTGCCATTAATATCAGTAGTGGCTAAGCAGGTCTATCAGGCTCCTGTGAGGGTTTATTGGAGGGATCCCAGTTAGGTCACTCCTGCTCCTGCAAGAGTATAGCTGAGTCAGCTTATACAGTGCTTCTCGTTGTTCGGTTATGTATAGTATCTCAGTATATTAGTAGTAGTCAGTAGTAAGTAGTATAGTAGTAGTGTGGATAGTAGTGAGTAACCTGTGCTCAGAGGTAGTGGTGCGTCAGACAGCTACCTTTCTTTCACAGCCAGGCGTACTTTGTTCTAGTCAACATCAATGGCAGGTTTAATTTAGCACTTTTGAAAAACTTTACAATACAGATTGCAATCAATCTCAGCTGAACATTCGCCCTAGTTATAAAAATACCCATACAAGGACCACTCCTACTCCACCACTGTCACCACACATCACAAACTAACTAATTTCCCACGTGTACGTGGTGCACAATAGAAATGTTACACATTATTCTTAATTTTAAGTCTCCCACAACCATCCCTTCTCCCCACATCAGACCTTCCTTAGGTATGGGGTGTTGAGCGGCCCAGGTCATCATGTTAAGTGATATAGGATATTTGTTCTCAATCTGATCTTTGCACTCGTTAAATAAGAAAAGTGAATAAAAGACAGATAAAACCCGAGAGTATTAATACTCGAAATAAAGCCAAATAATATGAAGTATCTTCGATCCAATAAAACATAGAATTATTTTAGGTGATGTTTGTAGTGTGTAGTATGGTAAAGTCCTAGACTTGCTTTTGTTTGTTTGTGTGTGTGTTGAGTGATGGATGTGATGAGGTGGTCATGTTTGCCAATGTGGTGTCATGCGTATCATCTTCAGTACACCATGCTCTGGGTCTATCCGATTATAGATGTGGTTAGGATCATATTATACCAATCGCATGTAATACTCCTGCTGCATCGGAAGATATTAGGATCAGATATATACTGACGTTTATAGGTAGGAATAGGAGTTCAGTACTCTATGTATTACGAATGGTCATGGCTATAGTCAGGACACTGTGGACCCTCCCATATGTCTGTATGCTGAGGGTAATACGTTGGAAGTGAGACTGTGTGGAAGGATCAGAGACCCTCTTGGGTGATAGGCAATTATGCGTGATGTAGGATTCAGGTGACCGTCGGATGAGTGAAGTGTGATCAGGATTAGAGATCATGACTCTGGTGTAGTATATGAGACGTAGAGACGAGCTAGCGAGGTGAGTCAGTAAATCAAGCGATGAATCTAGATTATAACTCTAGTAATAAAGTATCGTAGGATCAGTTACTGTGAGTTAATGATTGATTTGTACCTAAAATATAGTACAAGTGCATTTTTAGAGATCATTTGCTGTGGATAAAAGATAGCTCGTATAAGGATCAGACCTGCTTAGAAATGATATATACGTCGATAGCTGATCACCCATACCTCAGTACGGATAAGGCTAGTGAACATCTATGATGCTCGAATCTATGACATGAATTAGGCCAATCATACATACATAGGCAAATCCACGTGAAGTCTCAACGGCTGTGAGACTGGAAATGCAGTCGTTGAGTCAATCCGTTCTATACATGAACACTGCTTTTACTTCCAAAGCCAACCTGTGCAAATTCACTTAAGTAAAGATTGAAATATAATAGCCTACAATGATTTTCTAGTCCGTGATAGTGATCTTAGACCCGTTGAGTAGACTAAGATGCCATACACCGGAATTAGACTTGAGAGGCGCTTCATTAAGAGAACCACCGCTGCTAGGGTGTGGCTGTGTAGACAGTCTAAGTTACGTCGCTATAGATTGCCCTAGCCCGACCCTCCCCCACCCAGACATGTTGGTATTTCTAGAGTACGGACAGACTACAGGATGACACACACCCGGACGTCGTGATTACAAACCTGTGGAGCGATCCTTCGGCTACCCTTCTGATAGCGTTCACACCTGCGTGATCACCAGATGAAGTTACGCAGTTATTAAAGTGAGAACGCAAGGGTAACCCAGAGCTAAAGACGTGGTAGAGAGGAGGTAGTAAGAAACTCTCAGTGATCCAAGGTTAGATCGCGACTACGTCCAGAGCGATGAGGTGAGAGAGTAGAGAGGAGGGTAATGAGGATGCAGACAACGGATGTGATGAGAGAGGGGTAGGGGATAGGAGAGTGCAGGACCTGGGTGATAGTAGGAGTGGAGGAGGGTAGGGGAGTGCGGAGTACGGAGGGGGGGGGGGTGCCAAGATAGAATAGGATCAGACTGTGATAGATAGCGGATAGGACAGACTGGTAATTAATAGTAGGATCAGACGTAAGGTGAAGGAGACAGGAAGGAGGATCAGCACGAGTGCACAGATTGCTACTGAACATGCCTGCACGACGAGTGAGAGGGAGCTTCTCAAATAAAATGACAGAGATGAAAGCGTGTCGAAAGAACACGACAGGCAGAGAATGAAGCCCGACGCGCTGAAGAAACTACTTGTCGATGTTCTCTCTCGTCATCTCCTCGGACCTAGAGCTCAACTACTTTGACCGGTATCAAGACTGCTCTACTCGAAATGTGGCCGTGATCTTAACGCGCAATCCTTGCTCGACTTGATACTTCCTTAAGTACTTGGGCCCGCAAGACTCCGTGAGGTTCTGACCCGTTGGAACGTGGTACCTTTGTAATCACCAACCACATTTCCCACTCACTCCAAACAATCAAGACTCCTTATAAACTTGCTGAATAATAATAGACTAAAATCAAATGAGTCTACCCTAGGTCTCTCCTTTCTCTCCCTTCTCTCCCTGCGTTCCCTCCTTTTCCTTTTAACCTAATTTGTTATTTTTCTCCCCCCCCCCCTGTCTGCATCTGTATTATCTTATGGCATAGACACTTTTAATAACTTCTACCTAATGATTACTATCTACACAATATTTACCATCGACAACCAAGTATACTCCCCATCTAATACGTCTACGCTTTGTTACTTTACTTCTGATCCCTCTGTTCCAATTCACTTTGTTGCTTATTCTTATTCTCTCTTACTATTCTGTTGGCCTATCGGGCTCTCGGGCTAGGTTCTGGCTTTCTTAACTGCATTTACGTTGGTTCAAAGGGCTTGTAAAGTAAAAACTCAGTTTCACTGTAAGGTCTACTCCTGTTGTAATTTGCTGCTACGTGTGACCCAACTACCAATTTGATTGAAACACTATCATGTATTATTTCATTTCAAACAGTATGCCACCTTTGCCTTATTGACAGCGCTGACACACCTTGGCTGCTATATCTCCTCCAATACCAGCCTTAGCATGAAGAAATGCTTCCCAACTCATCTCCAATCCCTCCTCATTGGGGGTCTCTGTTGAAAAAACAAATTAGGATGTCCCACTAAGCGCAAACGTGGATGGATGGTCGTAAATCGCTTGCCCCCGAATCGTAAGTAGCCGATGCTGGTTTAGTATTTACTTGTCGTTTTGGGGGAATCATTTGAGCTATTTCCCTCTCTACCTAATACCGTCTCTCTCTCAGAAGGAATATACAAATGAGTATCCCTGCGACTTCATCTATATCCGCGAGCGCTTCGATGGCGTTCACCAGCCCCCAAACGTCTCACCGCTCGAAACCAACACATCCTGTACCAATATCGCCTCCTCTCTGCTCTTCCCTCGTGCCATGTTCGCCTCTCCTCTAGTCCCTCTCGTCCTGATGCACTCGTGAGGATGGTAGATGGCCCTCACTTCTCTTACGCCGTGCTATCTCTCTCCCCTGCCGACATTTCCACCCCGAAGAGTGGGGAAAAGCCGCACACCCATGTCTCCCTGTCTGCTCTGTCTCCCCGAGAACTCCACTCCGCCCCTCTCTCCTCTTCTCATCGTCCTTCACGTGATCTCTTCATCGTCTACCCTCACTCCTCGTTCGGCATTCTCGAACACCCAAAGGAACAACCGGCAGTCATCTGCGTTGGAACCAAAGTAAAATCATAAAATCTTGACCTCTAGTATCCATCAGCCTAATGACACGAAGGACAGGCTGATTTCCCACTCGGGGTCTAATGAGCCACCCTGTGCTCATCTGTTTCTTATAGCCCAGCAAGTCTCTTCTTATGGGTTTCCTTGAGTAGTGGTTTCTTCTGCAGCAATTCGACATGAGGCCTGATTCACGCTGTTCTGTGAACATTGCATGTTGAGATGCTTGTGTCTGTTACTTGACTCTATGTGAATGTGCATTATTGGGCCTCGACAGATTTCTGACGGCTTGATAACTCTAATGAACTCTATGAACCTCTGCTACGTCCAGACACCGGCAACTCTGGGAGTCTTCCTTTTCCTTGATGGCGGATATCCTCATCACTGTAGACGCCAGTTACGATCATAGCGGCCCTCGTCTGGTTTGTTTCCGAATTCATCTCTGAACTGCATCTTTCAAATTCTTGAAATTTGTCCGACTTGCATAACCTACAATTCCTTCTGCCATGGCTCTACAACGTCCACCCTACCGGAATAGAAAGAAACAAAAAAAAAAAAAGGAGGAAGCGAAAAAATCAAACAAAATATCAAACACCAAAAAATTCCACAATTAACGTAAAGAACACACCTGTTAATTGAAATGCATTCAGGAGGGGGCGTACTCACCTCATGAAAGCTGGCTTGAGGAGAGTGAGACCGGGACCAATGAGAATGTGCGAGAGAAGACTTCAGCAAGGGAGCAAGGAGGAGCGTATGGGACTGAGCTGATGAAGAGAATCTCCAAAGTCATATTTAGATTTGCGATTCACTTTAACACTGGGTTATGTTTACTAGAGATAGAGGTATTTCACGAGAATGTGGATAATGAAATTTGGCATAGTTTTGATGTATTCACTATAGAAAATGAATAACTACAATGTAGAAGAAAGTGAGGAAAGAAAAATCTTGGACATGTAATACGGTGGTCCCAAATCTTTATGGTCCACTCTGTAATCTCATTGTATGTACTGTTACACGTGTGCAGCCCCTAACAATAGTTATCTAGTTCCAGCCACCAATTGTGCAAGTTCTCCCACTTAAAAAGATGAGAGAGCCGCTGAATTTCTCACTAGTACACTTCAACTATGACAGACAAAATGAAAGAAACAAACTCCAGGAAATCCACATTGTAGGATTTTTAATGAATTCATTTTGCACAATCTTTCACCGATATTGCTTCGGGACATACATCCCCGTTATTCTTGTGTCAATAACAACACACTCTCTCCTCCAATGACTTTTTGTCATCCATCTCTTCTTCCCCTCTTCGGCTACTCGACCAGTCAAACATCTCTTCTCCTCTTCTATACGTCCTTCCACATACGGCGTTTTCACACCACTGTTGCATGCTACTTCTCGGTCCATCCCTCCTGCAATCTCTCTCGTTAGCAGCTCGTGATGTTTCTTTGAGCATGGCTGTTGCACACCTGGAAGGGAGAGTGTCTCTGGAACAGACTTCTTCAACTCCCTCCCCAAAATGACTTTCTTTCTTCTTCCATCTTAGCCTGTGGGGGTTGAATCTGGAGACTGGCATAGGCCAACTTCCAGGATCCTTGAAAATGCCTTATTCTTACGAAAGCCCCCACTCCTGTCCAGATTGTGCCCACCTTATTCCCTTATACAGATGGCCCGCGGGGTGTATCTGGTCCGTTTTGGATCTCTGATGCGAGTATGCCTGGTAACAGCGCTCAGTAGTGAAGCATAAACGGGGTTTTTTACGATAGGTCAAGTTTATTTTTTGTTAATAAGCCGTCCCTGGGTTCGCGATCACGTCGCTGCCCCTGTTATTATTGTGTGAAAGATTAAAGAGTCAACTTGTCTAACAGAAACACAAAGGAGGGGGTGTTCTTGTAAAGGGAAGGCGGCCTCGTCCAATCATAATCACAGGTTATGGAAGCTAGGAATTTTGAACAAGGTCAAGCCCCCTTGTCCCTAGGCTTCCACGTCTAGTGTTCAAATCTTCAATACTAAATGAAATTGCCATTGGCTTTGAGTAAAGCCAGTGTATGGCTATGATATGCGGAAGACCTCCAACACTGTACACCGTCAAGCTAACATAACAGCGATTGAACAATGACTGCAAACACTTAAGAAAGAAGCTCTTGCAGTTTAGTTTCAGAAAGTGCCGGACAAAACCCGCGTTCAAGCGGAGAAATACATTAGGCCCCTAAATATTTGCTAACAACTAACAAGCATTGTATGGGACACAATCCATTCACTAAAGAAATTGTATTTAGTGAGAGCCGTTATTGGACGATGTTGATATGCACTGAAAGCTGTCTGTCTAACGTACTAGACGACACAGGCTCAGAGACACTCCCTATGCATACCCCACTACTAGAATCATGCCACCATGATAGGTCTCTTTCACAGTCCCCAAGTCCAGAACAGACTTTAGGGAGGTGCACACCATGGTACTTACATAGAGCCATGCACTACCATTGGAACTCTATTCCACAACAGGTAACTGACGCTGCAGCAGGCAGAATCCTGTGCTATTTAAAAAACACCTTCCATGAACAGCAGGCCACCTGCCTAGCGCAAGACGACACACACATTTGGCACAGGACACAACACACAACACACCACCCACACACACCACACACCCACACACCACAACCACACACACCACCACCACACACCACCACCACACATTTATTACACTTTACTCCTGTATTCTATTTTATTGCTATTTCCATCCCCTTCTCTATCTTAACGAGGCAAGTCCAGGCATTAAAGACACCCAACATGGTCTTATTCTACCAATGCACCGCGCGCCCTCACTCGCCTACCAAAAAAGCACAAGGCCTCCCTGCCCGCGCACGCGACGCGGTTCGAGCAACAACACTTAAAAATCAAGAAGAACCCATGCTGTATAAACCATTAAAAATGCACACCCTGTACACATGATTTCTAAGACCTGTAATGTGTCAGGTTGCGGTCACGTGGGAGTAGGGCCATCTGAGGGAACACAGTTGTGTGTGAAAAATCTGTATTGGAATGTTTTTTTTTCTAAACAGTGTATCTAACCGCTCTAGTTGTTGCTGGACCCCTGGAGAGTAGCTGCCTCGCCTCTGACAGAACCAAACTAAATGCGATCCCTAATAAACCCCAGGAAGAGTAGCTCGCGCTGCAAACTTTCCCTTGCGCAGATTTAGTAACTTAAGTTGTGAGCCTCCCTCACACATAAACCCCAGAAGAGTAGCCTGCGTGCCGCTATGAACACTAACCGAGGAATCCTTATAATAAACCCGAGGGAAAGATAGCCTGTCCTGCCCCTTGGCAGGAAGAAGAACTAAAGAGATCCATAATCCAATAATAAAAACCCCAGGTAAGAGTTAGCTGGCTGCCTTCGGCAGGAACTAATGGATCCATTAAATAAACTCCCTAGGGACAAGATTAGCTGCTGCCTTTTCTTTGGCATGGAACTAATGAATCCATAATAAACCCCAGGAAGGCAGTAGTCGCTCTCTGCATGGAAACTATACGCGGGATCCTTATATAAAACCCCTAGGAAGATATAGCTGCCTGCCTTTGGCAGGACTAAATGGGATTCCATAATAAACCCAGGAAGTAGTTAGCTGCTGGCACTTACAGGGGAACTATGGGATCCATAATAAAACCTTCAGGTAAGAGTAGCCTCTCTTTCTTGGCAGGAACTAAAATGGATCCACTTAATTAAACCCCAGGAAAAGTAGCTATGCTGCTCGTGGTCTAGGAAACTAATGAGATCATTAATAAACCCCACAGGTGGAAGAAATAAGACATGCTGCCCCTCTTGGCAGTAACTATATGGGGATCCTATTAATATTAACTCCCAGGTAAGATGAGTATGCTTGCCTCTCCCCTTAGCCAACGTGTTCATCTTCAGAAAGTAGCCCTTGCATGAATTGGCAATAGCGAGGTGGATCCAAATAAACCCCCAGGAAGGACGTAGCTGGTTCTGTCCACTCAGACACAGGAACTGACATTTGATGCACCGGGATCCATTATAGTAAATACCACTTAGGGGCAGAGTAGCTGCTTCCCCTCTGGCAATGGAACTATAATCTTGCTGGACTCTCCTCTACGGCAATCAGAACTATTCAAGTACATGTCAAACGATGTACTGAATCAATCTTTAGAATGCTGTTAACATACATCTTGAATAACGTTCCAACCGGAGAATTACATCGACTTCAATTGACCGACGGAACGGAGCTCCCTCTCACATGAACGCACCAGTTCAATGCGTGGGCACCTCATGGAAGTGATTACTCATTCCTGTCTCCTTCGGCCCCCCTTCACATTAGAGTCATCAGACAAAGTTCTATTGACTGTTGACATCTAGTTAGTGGAAGCCGTAGGAAGTGAAAACCCATCCATATCTCTCTGTATTTTCAATGAGAGCTTGGTTGAAAATCTGGTACCCCCAGAATATATCCAAACAGGAAGTGGAACTTCTCAGGTTTTTGCCTGCCATATGAGTTCTGTTATACTCACAGACATAATTCAAACAGTTTTAGAAACTTCAGAGTGTTTTCTATCCAATACTAATAATAATATGCATATATTAGCAACTATGACAAAGGAGCAGGCCGTTTACTCTGGGCACCTCTCATCCAAGCTACTCAATACTGCCCCTTCAGCCATAAGAAGTTAACCGTTACTCTCTCGTGGGAATTCCACTAACGGTCCATATGTACCAAATGTAGCTGTACTGATGGCGCAAAAGCCATGATAGGGAGACATAGTGGAGTGGTAACGCGCGTGCAAGCAGCTGCTCCCAACGCGCCACTTGGGTACACTGCAGCATCCACCGAGAGGCTCTTGCTGCCAAGGGAATGCCTGACAGTTTGAAATATGTTTCATGGCTTCCTCAAGCGGTGACCAGGCTTTGGACATAGTTTCCGTCTTTTATTTTGAAAAATMAGCGAGATTTTTCAAAACTCAGTCAGGTGTCCTTTGATTAGTTAAGTCAGGTGTCCTTTGATTAGTTCCTGCGCGCGAGAGGGGTAGCTCTCCATTTTCTTTCTCTCTTTTATTGAATAGGTTACGGTCCGGTTGAAATATTATCGATTATGTTTGTTAAAAACAACCTGAGGATTGATTATAAAAAACATTTCACATGTTTCTACGAACATTCTGGATACTTTTTGGAATTTTTGTCYAACGGAACGAGGCTGTAGTTTTCTGAACATAACGCGCAACCCAAATGGCGTTTTTTTGGTATAAAAGTAATATTTATCGATCAAAAAGAACATTTTTTGTGTAACTGGGAGTCTCGTGAGTGCAAACATCCAAAGATTATCAAAGGTAAGCGATTCATTTTATTGCTTTTCTGACTTTCGTGACCATGCTAATTTTAGGCTAGCTGTTCTAGCATTGATTGATACACTCACAAAAGCTTGGATTTCTTTCTCTGTAAAGCATATTTTCAAAATCTGACACGATAGGTGGATTAACAACAAGCTAAGCTGTGTTTTGGTATATTTCACTTGTGATTGCATGATTATAAATATTTTTTGTAATATTTTGCACCCTGCAATTCAGCGGTTGTTTCGGAAAATGATCCCGCTAAAGGGATCCGTAGCGCAGAGAGGTTAGCAAGGACAACACACAGGTCTTTCCATCATTGTATGATATTTTTGCGTGCAAATGAACTCAAGCTTACGGACAATGTCAACTGGGATATAGTGAAGCACCTGAGTGAGTTGGGTGCGCAATTATGCAGGTACCTTCCTGAAACGGATGAAACAAACAACTGGATTTGTTATCCCATTCATGCCCTGTCTCCAGTCCACTTATCGATATCTGAACAAAAGAGCCTCATCGAAATTGCAACAAGAGTGCTTAAAAATCTTAAAACTAACATATTAGACCAGGAAACATGAGGCGGGAGCTACACGTCTTAAATGGTTGAAACTTTCAACACGAGGTGAAGAGGATAACCTCACCTTGAGACCAGAAAAGCGTGGAGCATCTATAAAAGCCTTGATATTCATCAGTCCAAGGTAAGACAATTGTCTATAAATGGAGAAAGTTCAGCACTGTTGCTATTCTCCCTAGGAGTGGTTGTACTGCAAAGATGACTGCAAGAGCACAACGCAGAATGCTCAATGAGGTTAAGAAGAATCACAGAGTGTCAGCTAAAGACTTACAGAAATCTCTGGAACATGATAACATCTCTGGTGACGAGTCTACGATACGTAAAACACTAAACAAGAATGGTGTTCATGGGAGGACACCACAGAACAAACAAATACAAAAAACAGAAATATACAAACAAGAGTAATTTTCAATTTGATAAATACTTGTATGGTGTGTATTGCGTTTTTGTTTTTGCATTTACTGATCATTTCAAAATATTATTTGAATTCTATCTTAAATAATGTGAAGAGGGGTTTGTTCTCTGCCCACTTCATTTTATGGATAAAGAATCTTCCATGAAAGATAAACAAATTAACAATGGAAGTTAAATCAGGGTCCATATCATTTCAATCAAAATAAAACATAATATCAGAGTCTCTCAGATTAACATTAATAGTCATTTCTTTTAAAATAAAATCTCCCAACTCACTCCAAAATCTTCTGACATAAGAACAGTCCCCCCAAAAAATGGTCAAGTTTCTGGGTCACACCCACAAAATGCATATTTGTTATCAACAGCCATTTTAAATCTGTGTATAATAAAGGTCTTTACAGGGTACATTCTATGAATGAGTTTGTATGATACTTCTTTCACCTTATTAGATATACAATATTTACCAGACAACAACGAAACTTTGTTCCAGTTCACTTGTCCTAGGGCTGCATTCCAGTACATTTTAGCGGAGGGAATAGTAACATATTGACATAGTTTCCTTATATACATGTTATTACATTTACAGTTTAAAATGTAAATTCCTTCTAATTGCATTGAGGCTACAAAATCCTCAACAGTTGCACTTGGAGTATTGTTATATTCTCCTAAAATAAGAATAGCACCTTTAGGGACAACAATATGATTCTCCTCGGGAGTGAATTTAACATTGTGTGTTCTCATYAATTCTTGATAAACATATTGTTGGCCATCATTATTCAATAATTGTTTAACCCAAATAATGTTGTCAAACCAGTTCTGGAAAAATAGAGACTTGTTTTTGTATTTTATGTCTTTATTATTCCATWTTGTATACCTATGTGGGGGAAAATTGTGTTTGTACATGGAGGTTCCAAGTTAGAAGTACTTGTTTATGAAGAGAAAGAATTCTAGACCACCAATCTGTTGGAATATTAAATTAGGGATTATATTCCAAATGCAATTCTTATTTCTTAAATAGTTCTGTATCAATTTGATCTTAAATATTATATTAGAGGTTTTAAAATCCAGAGCATTCAACCCTCCCTCACTTTGGGTGTTACATATTACTGCTTTTTATAAATAATGAGGTTTATTCCTCCATATGAAGTTAAATAATTTAGTATCAACCATTTTAGTTACTGACAGAGGAACATCCAAGGCAAGGGAGGTATAAACTAATCTGGACAGACCTTCAGATTTTGATAAAAGTACACATTCAGATAAAGAAAGATCTCTTAATAACCAGGAGTTAAATKTTTTCCCAATAGGAAAGACATTTAAGTTGGCCTTTTCTTTCTGATCTTTGCTAACTTTAATACCAAGATATGTGATCACATCTTTTACAGGGATATTACATACTGAGTTTAAGTCACATCTTTTCAACGCAAATAATTCACATTTCCAAATATTCAGAGATAAACCAGATACATGTGAGAAGGCATTAATACACTCAATATATTTCCTGACTTCATTATGATCTTTCAAAAAGATGTCGTCAGTCAATTGTGAACATTTTATCTCTTTGTCTTGTATCTGAATACTCCTAAAACTATCCTTATTTATATGAATCGCCATAACTTGTGTGACCAATAAAAATAAGAAAGGAGAAATTGGGCATCCTTGTTTATTTCCATGTCTAATACAGTGGGGCAAAAAAGTATTTAGTCAGCCACCAATTGTGCAAGTTCTCCCCCTTAAAAAGATGAGAGAGGCCTGTAATTTTCATCATTTTCAACTATGACAGACAAAATGAGAATTTTTTTCTCTCCAGAAAATCACATTGTAGGATTTTTAATGAATTTATTTGCAAATTATGGTGGAAAATAAGTATTTGGTCAATAACAAAAGTTTCTCAATACTTTGTTATATACCCTTTGTTGGCAATGACAGAGGTCAAACGTTTTCTGTAAGTCTTCACAAGGTTTTCACACACTGTTGCTGGTATTTTGGCCCATTCCTCCATGCAGATCTCCTCTAGAGCAGTGATGTTTTGGGGCTGTTGCTGGGCAACACGGACTTTCAACTCCCTCCAAATATTTTCTATGGGGTTGAGATCTGGAGACRGGCTAGGCCACTCCAGGACCTTGGAATGCTTCTTACGAAGCCACTCCTTCGTTGCCCGYGCGGTGTGTTTGGGATCATTGTCATGCTGAAAGACCCAGCCACGTTTCATCTTCAATGCCCTTGCTGATGGAAGGAGGTTTTCACTCAAAATCTCACGATACATGGCCCCATTCATTCTTTCCTTTACACGGATCAGTCGTCCTGGTCCCTTTGCAGAAAAACAGCCCCAAAGCATGATGTTTCCACCCCCATGCTTCACAGTAGGTATGGTGTTCTTTGGATGCAACTCAGCATTCTTTGTCCTCCAAACACAACGAGTTGAGTTTTTACCAAAAAGTTATATTTTGGTTTCATCTGACCATATGACATTCTTCCAATCTTCTTCTGGATCATCCAAATGCCCTCTAGTAAAACGTCAGACGGGCCTGGACAATGTACTGGCTTAAGCAGGGGACACGTCTGGCACTGCAGGATTTGATCCCTGGCGGCGTAGTGTGTTACTGATGGTAGCTTTGCTACTTTGGTCCCAGCTCTCTGCAGGTCATTTCACTAGGTCCCCCCGTGTGGTCTGGATTTTTGCTCACCGTTCTTTGATCATTTTACCCCACGGGTGAGATCTTGCGTGGAGCCCCAGATCGAGGAGATTATCAGTGGTCTTGTATGTCTTCCATTTCCTAATAATTGCTCCCACAGTTGATTTCTTCAACCAAGCTGCTTACCTATGCAGATTCAGTCTTCCCAGCCTGGTGCAGGTCTACAATTTTGTTTCTGGTGTCCTTTGACAGCTCTTTGGTCTTGGCCATAGTGGAATTGGAGTGTGACTGTTTGAGGTTGTGGACAGGTGTCTTTTATACTGATAACAAGTTCAAACAGGTGCCATAATACAGGTAATGAGTGGAGGACAGAGGACCTCTTAAAGAAGAAGTTTACAGTCTGTGAGAGCCAGAAGAATCTGCTTGTTTGTAGGTGACCAAATACTTTTTTCCCACCATAATTTGCAAAATAAATTCATAAAAAATCCTACAATGTGATTTTCTTGATTTTCTTTTCATTTGTCTGTCATAGTTGAAGTGTACCTATGATTGAAAATTACAGCCTCTCTCATCTTTTTAGTGGGAGAACTTCACAATTGTTGGCTGACTAAATACTTTTTTGCCCCACTGTATCTGTGAATTCCATGGATAATTTAACAGAGCTTGTACTATTATTGTAGTGTCTCAAATTACACTTTGAAAATATTGACCAAAACCCAAAAATCGAAGGGTCTCAAAAATAAAATAATGTTAAAACTGTATCAAATGCCTTGTAAAAGTCTACAAATAAAATAAACCTATCTTCCATAAGTGCTCATTGTAGTCTATCAAGTCCAATTACTACTCGAATATTATTACATACAGTGGGAGAACAAGTATTTGATACCACTGCCATTTTGCAGGTTTTCCTACTTACAAACATGTAGAGGTCTGTCATTTTTATCATAGTACACTTCAATGCTGAGAGACGGAATCTAAAACAAAAATCCAGAAAATCACATTGTATGATTTTTAAGTAATTAATTTGCATTTTATTGCAAATTGTCAGTGTATCAAATACTTGTTCTCCCCACTGTATATGTCTGCCCTTCATAAATCCAGACTGGGTATCATCAATGATTTGGTTTAAGGCATCCATCTTTCTGCAAATATGGATGCAAGTAGCTTTCCATCATTGTTCATTACTGTGATTGGTCTCCAATTTTCTAACATCATAGAATTTTGGTTTGGTTTGGGTATTACAGAAATGAAGCCTTGTGTCATAGAAACAGGCAGGACCCCTAAATCAATTGCCTCCTTAAAAACATTCAATATAAATACAACAATATCCTCCTGAAAATATTTATAGAATTCCCTGGAGATGTGTCCTCTTAACTTGCTGATACATTTTTTTATTTCATTGATAGAAATAATTTAATCAAGACTTTTGGAAGTCTTTAGCTATGAATTTTGCAGTCTTTGACAGAGTCTAGAAAGGCAGATATGTCACTAGTAGGACAGGCATTACTGGTATAAAGGTTACCATAGAATTCTGAAACATATTTTTAAATATCTTTGGGGGTTTTCATTTCCTTTGCCATCTATATTAAGCTTGTGAATAGATGTAAATTCAGATTTTTTTCTCTCTAAATTGTAAAAGTATTTTGTATTTATTTCACCTTCCTCCAACCATCTCCTTCTTGATCTTACAAATGACCCTTTTGCTCTCTCTTCATACATTCAGTCCATTTCTAGTTGTAAAGAGAATAACTGACCCTTTCCTTCTTCATCAAGGTCCTCCATAGAGATTAGGGAAAGTATTTCCTTAAGTTTATCTTCCCTCAATCATTTAAGTTAAGCAATTTCTTTACCTCTCTTCATGGCTGTTTGTCTTATTTCATACTTCATTAATTCCCAATATTTCCCATAAGACTTAAATAGTTGGGCTTTCCTCCAATTGTCTTGTATATTATCTTTGGCATCCATCTTGAAATGATCATCTTCCAACAGTCTACTATTGAGTTTGCAATAACTCCGATTCGGTTTAACTTCAGATCCATTAATATTTAAAGATAAGAATATATGATCAGTAAGAATTGACGGTTCAAATGATACCTTGACAACAGTATTATCTAATGAATTAGAAATCAACCAMWAGTCAATTCTTGACGGTCTGGACATGTCCTTGTTACTCCAAGTAAATTCATTTTTATCAGGATATTTAGATATCCAAATATCGACTAATCCAAGACCAAGATTATTAAACTCAGGATTAGCAATGCTGGATCTGTTAGGAGGAGGATATCTGTCAGTCATCACCACCTAAGATAATTTCGATATCCTGAAATACACCTATAACTCTTCTTCAAATTCTTGAAATAATATGCTGTTGTTTTGTTTGTTGTTGGATGCATAAATATTCCCTAATAAAAACGTTTCACTGTTGAAATTCACTGTCAAAATTAACCAATGTCCAGAGTGGTGAGTCTTACTACTGATGACCTTCGTTTAAATGCACCTCTTAAAACTTCTATACCTGCAGACTGGTTGTTGCCATATGATAACCAGATATCGTTACCCCATTGATTTTTCCAAAAAGATAGATCGGAAGAACATGCATGAGTCTCTTGTAGAAAGTAAAAGTCTGCATTAAACCATTTGCAATACAGGAACATAGTCTTACATTTCAGTATATTACGAATACCCCTGACATTAATTGAACAAAGAGATAAAGACCAACTTCAACCAAACAACCTTGTTATGCTAATATAAGCTTTTCCTAAGGATATGTAACTCGAAAGTATTTCCATCCCATTATTATCCTCTCCAACAAAAACAAACAAATATAGGTCATAAAGTTACCAAAGAAGTCTTACTCCCACAAGGGGGAGACATTGTGTAGACTTTGGAATAAGCAGTTATTCACCGATAGTTAGTGTTTAGTTTACCAGTTCTCAGGTCAGCCTTTTCTCATTCAAGTGTTTGTGTACATTTTTTATAATAAAAAGGCAGCTTTTCATTTAGGCAGTTTTTTGGCCTGCCAGTTCTGTCAGAGTTAGACTGGCTCTCTCTCAAATGTTCTGATTTGGACACATTTCTTTCCCATCGATGATCACTCTTGCACCGATATTTTTTTTAGTTTTCCCTGTCTTTTGAGCTGCAGCCACCATCGGCCACAGTTTCTCTCTTGTCACTTTGTCCGCTGAGGTCAGATCCTCATGAACCTCAATTTTAGCTTGATGAGGAATTCACAATTCTTCGCTCGGCTCCAGAGAAGATCCCGTGTAGATCTGTTGGTGAACTGGATGATGGTTGTCCTCAGTCTATTGTCTTGATCCTTACACGTAACCATCAACTTCTGGTGTAGAAACCAGAGTGTGGCATTTCTGATTTCCATAGGATACCTGATGATTAACAATATTTCTAGTTTCGAAGTCAGAACCCATCACACAGCATTGTTGAAAACTCGTTTCTGATTGGCTAGAATGCATTCTAGAATGGACATTAAAACCAGATAATGGGAAAGTTGGAAAAGATATCGGGACACCTTGCAATCATGATGCAATATGTGCCTACTCATACAGACTGCACTTGCTATAACGTTACAGAGATCTAAACCAACAACTGCACAAATGCAGGTCCTATGAGGAAACCTGATTCGTGGCCTACGTGAGTAAAACATTTAAACGTGTTAACCCTCGCAAGGATGCCGGCCCAGACGACATCCCTAGCCACGTCCTCAGAGCATGCGCAGACCAGCTGGCTGGTGTGTTTACGGACACATTCAATCAATCACTATCCCAGTCTGCTGTCCCCACATGCTTCAAGATGGCCACCATTGTTCCTGATTCCAAGAAAGCTAAGGTAACTGAACTAAATGACTATCGCCCTGTAGCACTCACTTCTGTCACCATGAAGTGCTTTGAGAGACTAGTCAAGTGTCATATCACCTCCATCCGACCTGTCACCCCAGACCCACTCCAATTTGCTTACCGTACCATTAGGTCCACAGACAATGCAATCGTCATCACACTGCACACTGCCCTATCTCATCTGGACAAGAGGAATACCTATATAAGAATGCTGTTTATTGACTACAGCTCAGCATTCAATACCATAGTACCCTCAAAACTCATCATTAAGCTTGAGACCCTGGGTCTCGACCCCGCCCTGTGCAACTGGGTCCTGGTATTCCTGACGGGCCACCCCCAGGTTGTAAAGGTAGGAAACAAATCTACACTCCACTGATCCTCAACACTGGTGCCCGACAAGGGTGCGTTCTCAGCCCCCTCCTGTACTCCCTGTTCACCTACAACTGTGTGGCCATGCACACCTCCAGCTCAATCATCAAGTTTGCAGATGACACAACAGTGGTAGGCTTGATTACCAACAATGACGAGACAGCCTATTGGGAGGAGGTGAGGGCCCTCTGAGCGTGTTCAGGAAAATAACCTTTCACTCAATATCAGCAAAACAAAAGAGATGATCGTGGACTTCAGGAAACAGCAAATGGAGCACCCCCCTTTCCACATTGATGGGACAACAGTGGAGAAGGTGGAAAGTTTTAAGTTCCTCGGTATACATATCACCGACAAACTGAAATAGTCCACGCACACAGACAGTGTGGTTAAGAAGAACAAAAAATTGGGCTTGTCACTGAAAACACTCACTAACTTTTACAGGTGCACAATTGAGAGCATCCTGTCGGGCTGTATCACCACCTGGCACGGCAACTGCAACGCCCACAACCACAGGGCTCTTCAGAGGGTGATGCGCTCTGCACAACACATCACCGGGGGCAAACTACCTGCCCTCCAAGAAACCTACAACACCAGATGTCACAGGTAGGCAAAACAAATAATCAAGGACAATAACCACCTGAGCCACTGCCTGTTCACCCCGCTTTCATCCAGAAGGCGAGGTCAGTACAGGTGCATCAAAGCTGGGAGAGAGAGATAGAAGCTGTTTTTCAAACTCAAGGACATCAGATTGTTAAACAGCCACCACTAGCACAGAGAGGCGGCTACCTACAGACTTGATATCAAGTCGGTTAGGACGTCTACTTTGTGCATGACACAAGTAATTTTCCAACAATTGTTTACAGACAGATTATATCACTTATAATTCACTGTATCACAATTCCAGTGGGTCAGAAGTTTACACACACTCATTTAATTGTGCCTTTAAACAACTTGGAAAATTCCAGAAAATTATGTCATGGCTTTAGAAGCTTCTGATAGGCTAAGGAGGTGTACCTGTGGATGAATTTCAAGGCCTACCTTCAAACTCAGTGCCTCTGCTTGACATCATGGGAAAATCAAAAGAAATCAGCCAAGACCTCTGAAAAAACATTGTACCCTATACAAAAGTATCTATAGCCACAGTAAAACGAGTCCTATATCGACATACGCTGAAAGGCCACTCAGCAAAGAAGAAGCCACTGCTCCAAAATCACCATAAAAAAGACAGACTACGGTTTGCAACTGCACATGGGGAAAAAGATCGTACTTTTTGGAGAAATGTCCTCTGGTCTGACGAAACGAAAATAGGACTGTTTGCCATAATGACCATCGTTATGTTTGGAGGAAAAAGGGGGATGCTTGCAAGCCGAATTACACCATCCCAACCGTGAAGAACGGGGGTGGCAGCATCATGTTGTGGGGGTGCTTTGCTGCAGGAGGGTGCACTTCTCAAAATAGATAGCATCATGAGGTAGGAAAAGTATGTGGATATATTGAAGCAACATCTCAAGACATCAGTCAGGAAGTTAAAGCTTGGTCGCAAATGGGTCTTCCAAATGGACAATGACCACCAAGCACACTTCCAAAGTTGTGGCAAAATGGCTTAAGGACAACAAAGTCAAGGTATTGGAGTGGCCATCACAAAGCCCTGACCTCAATCCCATAGAAAATTTGTGGGCAGAACTGAAAAAGCGTGTGCAAGCAAGGAGGCCTACAAACCTGACTCAGTTACACCAGCTCTGTCAGAAGGAATGGGCCAAAATTCACCCAACTTATTGTGGGAAGCTTGTGGAAGGCTATCCAAAACGTGTTACTAGGATTAAATGCCAGGAATTGTGAAAAACTGTGTTTAAATGTATTTGGCTAAGGTGTATGTAAACTTCTGACTTCAACTGTGTATACTGTATCCTTCACTATCTATTCTTTACTATTATTGCATCTTAGCCACTCTGTCACTGCTCATCCACATATTTTATACTTATATATTCCTTTACTAGATTGTGTGTATTAGGTTTTGTTGTGTTATTTGTTAGATATTAGGTTTTGTTGTGAAATTGTTAGATATTACCAGTTAGATACTGCTGCACTGTCAGATCTAGAAGCATAAGCATTTCGCTACACTCTCTATAACATCTGCTAACCATGTGTATGTGACCAATAAAATTTGATTTGATTTGAAAAACGTAGCTAGCCAGCATTTATTTGTTTTTGAGCATCTGATGATCTAAGATAGTGAGTGATGAACATGAATTTCTCTGGTCCCTACTGTTGCAGTCATGATGCAAGTGGCACTTTGCTGTCAAATATTCCCAAATGTTTCTAGTTTGACCAGCTGTTTTCAGCAACTAGTATTTTTTTTTTTTTTGGCAGTCATATTGGCAGTTTTGCTAGCAACAAACTATTTAGCTAGCTTCTAGCATAGTGTTTGATATGCAATGTGATCTCCTCATCATGAACAGTGTTGAGTGTCCTGACGAGAATTTAAAAAAATTATAGCTATGCCAGGCAAAATCAAGCATCATCAGCTCATTGTTATGGATGTATCCAAATTAATGTCAATAGAAAACAGCTTAAACAAACTCAAATGCAGCTACTTCGCTTTAATTCTGGCTGTAGAGGTGACTGTGTTAGCCGTAGCTAGTTGGCTAGCTAGGAGGCAAGGGACAAGAACGTTTCCACCAAGCATGGCAACAGAACATATAGAACGAACAACTGGGTTGCGACCATAAATATCAAAAGACTGGGTCGCTTCTCTAGCAACCAAAATATGTAGTATGAATTATCTTTTAAAAATGTAAATATCAACACAAAATGTTTATTTCTACCCCTAAATGTGTGCTTCAGTATTATTTTCTTTGCCAACTGTGGTATAAGCGGGACAAACGCCTCCGTTATGCACATTACCTTGGAAAAATTTACTCCGCAAAGGGACTCGCTGACCTTGTGCCGCTACGTCGTCCATTATTTCGTCCATTATTTCCAAGGTAATGTACAGAATGTCTGCATTTATCCCTTACATAAGTGAATTTGAACTGATAACACCTTCAAATAGGGGGACTAGATACATAAAGTGCTTTCATTTCTAAATAGTCAAACAGATTTGTATGAAAATATCCTAAAATAAAAAGGTGCTAATATGAAACATTTGATCTCAAATCCAAAATGCTGGAGTATAGAGCCAAATTATAAGTTTTAGCTTCACTGTCCAAATATATACGTGGGGGAGTTAATAACCAATAAATAATTTCATAAATCCTTGTAACTTTTTATACCTGGGCCTAAACCATCGAGGACAGACAGTTGTCCTCAAAAGGCAATGTCTGCATGCACCACACACATCACACTCACCCACACACGTGCACCTGCACACCACACACACACACACACCCCCCGTGGGCTTTCAGTGCAGTAAATAAAGCTGTCAGCAGGCAGCGGTTCACACTGACGTCCACTTACACACACCACACTCACTCAACCCATCGCCACACACACACTCTCACCATTGGCTTTAAGTGCAGTGAGGAGTGCGGTTAGCAGGCAGCGGGTCACACTGACGTCCACCAGGTCAGGCAAAGCGTCCAGACGGAGCTGGGAGGGAAAGTGGTAGAGAAGAGAGTCTGGGTATTCCCCTTGGTCCTCCTCTATCTGCTGCAACACCTCCTACAGGACAGGAGGGGAACTGGAGTTAGATAATACATAAGAAAGAGGGATGGGGATGGGGTGGAGAGCGGGATGGAGAGAGAGATGGATTGAGTGAAGGGGAGAGGGATAGAGAGTGGGATGGGGGAGAGTGAGTGTGTGTGTGTGTGTGTTATGTGTGTGTTCTTACCTGCATGTGTGTGTGTGTGTGTTTGTTTGTTCTAACCTGTGAGTTGGCATGTCCGGTGCGAGGTGGGTATTTATCTCTCATGGCGGGCATCCAGCAGGCCTGGCAGCGCTTGGCGAAGGAACGAACATCTACAACGCCCAACACACACCCACACACACCCAGCTCATCCTCCAGCACCATGCTGTACTCAGGACACAAAGCCAGGCAGGGCCCCAGACACCTGCAGGGACACACACACACACACATAGGCACAACATGCATATAAATACACAGGCACACAAACTGTTGATCATTTGTCCTCAAGCTCGCACACTCAGAGACACATACCCGTTTCACACTATTCTGCCGACCTGAACAATGCGTAACAAAACCAGCTTAGTACAGCTTGGTTCGACTCATAGCATAGGAACGAACACACACACACACACACACACACACACACACACACACACACACACACACACACACACACACACACACACACACACACCTGTCTCCAATGAGGTCAGGATGTGCTGGGCTGGAATCAGGGCTCCCCTGGGCTCTCTGTTGAAGCTGGCGCACCATACAATACAGCTCCACCTAGGGGACAGGAGGTATAATACAATAATATATAACAAAAATAATGTATACACACAGAAAGTCACCATACAATAAAGAGTTTGTCAGCTGACAGAACGACGTGTGTGTGTGTGTGTGTGTGTGAAAATGTCCTCTCACCTTGTCCTTGTTGTGGTAGGGTCGTATGTTGTAGAGTCGTGAGGTGGGGAAGAGAGGAGGAGGGTGGCTGAACAGTTCACTGTTACTACCTATAGGGAGAAGCATCTGTAGGACAGACAGAAAATGCCAAACAAGCTGGTGAAAGTAAGCAAGACACAATATATGGAAATTAAATGTATTTTAAATTAATATATTTTCTTATACATGCGCTTACATTAAACAACATAATACACACAGACTGGACTTTTTGCAAACTGGAAACCACATATCCTGAGGCCAAATTGATTGTAGCTGGGGATTTTAAGAAAGCAAATTTGAGGAAAACATTACCGAAGTTCTATCAACACATTGACTGTAGTACTCGTGCTGCTAAAACACTCAACCACTGCTACTACAACTTCCGGGATATCTACAAGGCCCTCCCCCGCCCTCCCTTTGGCAAATCTGATCACGACTCCATTTTACTCCACCCTTCCTACAGGCAGAAACTCATACAGGAAGTACCCGTGCTAAGGACTATTCAACGCTGGTCTGACCAATCGGAATCCATGCTTCAAGAATGTTTTGATCACACGGACTGGGATATGTTCCCGGTAGCCTCCGAGAACAACATAGACGAATACACTGATATGGTGACTGAGTTTATCAAGAAGTGTGTAGGAGCTGTTGTGCCCACTGTGACTATTAAAACCTACCCTAACCAGAAACTGTGGATAGATGGCAGCATTCGTGAAAAACTGAAAGCGCGAACCATCGCATGGCAAGGTGAGTGGGAATATGGCCGAATACAAATAGTGTAGTTATTCCCTCCGTAAGGCAATCAAACAGGCAAAGCATCAGTATATAGACAAAGTGGAGTCGCAATTCAACGGCTCAGACACTAGACATGTGTGGCAGTGTCTACAGACAATCACAGACTACAAAGGGAAAACCAGCCACGTCGCAGACACTGATGTCTTGCTTCCGGAGAAGCTAAACACCTTCTTCGCCCGTTTTGAGGATAATACAGTGGCACCGACGCGGCCTGCTACCTAGGACTGTGGGCTCTCCTTCGCCGTTGCCGACGTGAGAAAGATATTTAAGCGTGTTAAACCCTCGCAAGGCTGCCGGCCCAGACGGAATCCCTAGCCGCGTCCTCAGAGCATGCGCAGACCAGCTGGCTGGAGTGTTTACGGACATATTCAAATCTCTGCCTATCCCAGTCCCCACACGCTTCAAGATGTCCACCATTGTTCCTGTACCCAAGAAAGCAAAGGTAACTGAACAAAGTGACTATCGCCCGCAGCACTCACTTCTGTCATCATGAAGTGCTTTGAGAGACTAGTCAGTCAAGGATCATATTACCTTACCTGACACCCTAGACCCAATTTGCTTATCGTGCCAATAGATCCACAGACGATGCAATCGCCATCGCATTGCACACTGCCCTATCCCATCTGGACAAGAGGAATACCTACTGTATGTAAGAATGCTGTTCATTGACTATAGCTCAGCATTCAACATCATAATACCCTCCAAGCTCATCATTAAGCTCAAGGCCCTGGATCTGAACCGCGCCCTGTGCAACAGGGTCCTGGACTTCCTGACGGGCCCCAGGTGGTGAAGGTAGGAAACAACACCTCTACTGTGCTGATCCTCAAAACAAGGATGTGTGCTCAGCCCCCTCCTGTACTCCCTGTTCACTCATGACTGCGTGGCCACACACGCCTCCAACTCAATCATCGAGTTTGCAGACGACACAACAGTAGTAGTCCTGATTTACCAAAAATGACGAGACCTGGGAGTGTGGTGCCAGGAAAATAACCTCTCACCCAACAGCAACAAAACTAAGGAGTGAATCGTGGACTTCGGGAAACAGCAGAAGGAGCACCCCCCATCCACATCAACGGGACCACAGCATAAAAGGTGGAAAGCTTCAAGTTCCTCGGCATACACATCACTGACAAACTGAAATAGTCCACCCACACAGACAGTGTGGTGAAAAAGGCTGAATCACAACCGGCTGTGATTGAGAGTCCCATAGGGCGGCGCACAATTGTCCCAGCGTCGTCCGGGTTTTGCCGGTGTAGGCCTCATTGTAAATATGAATGTGTTCTTAATGATTTGCCTACTTAAATAAAGGTWAAAAAAATGTATAAAATAAAACAGGAGGCTGAAGAATTTTGGCTTGGAACCTAAAACCCTCAAACTTTTACAGATGCACAATTGAGAGCATCCTGTCGGGCTGTATCACCGCCTGGTACGGCAACTGCAACGCACGCAACTGCAGGGCTCTCCAGAGGGTGGTGCGGTCTGCCCAACACATCACCGGGGGCAAGCTACCTGCCCTCCGGGACACCTACAGCACCCACTGTCACAGGAAGGCCAAAAAGATCATCAAGGACAACAACCACCCGAGCCACTGCCTGTTCAACCCGCTATCATCCAGAAGGCGAGGTCAGTACAGGCGCATCAAAACTGAGAGACTGAAAAACAGCTTCTATCTCAAGGCCATCAGAATGTTAAATAGCCATCAKTAGCACATTAGAGGCTGCTGCCCTAWATACATAGTCTTGAAATCAATGGCCACTTTAATAATGTTTACATATTTTGCATTAGTCATCTCATATGTATATACTGTATCCTATTTCACTATATCTTAGTCTATGCCGCTCTGACATTGCTCATCCAAATATTTATACACTGCTCAAAAAAATAAAGGGAACACTTAAACAACACAATGTAACTCCAAGTCAATCACACTTCTGTGAATAATCTGTCACCTTAGGAAGCAACACTGATTGACATAATTTCACATGCTGTGTCAAATGGAATAGCAAAAGGTGGAAATTAGTAGCAATTAGCAAGACACCACCTAATAAAGGAGTGGTTCTCTAGGTGTGACCACAGACCACTTCTCATTTCCTATGCTTCTTGCTGATGTTTTTTGGTCACTTTTGAATTGAGGCGGTGCTATTATCTAGGTGTAGAGCGGAGTCTGCCAACCACACATTGTGCTCTAGGTAGTGGCAGTCTCAATCACGGGCATGGTCAGCATCAATGCTGCGAGCTTGTGCAAGAAGGTTGCTGTGTCTGTCAGCGTAGTGTCCAGATCATGGGAGGGCCTACCATGAGAGACATGCTTAGTACATCAGGAGAGCGTGGAGGAGGCCAGGTAGGGCAAACAACCAGCAGCAGGACTACAGCTACTCCGCTTGTGCAAGGAGGAGCATCATGCAGAGCCGCAAAATGACCCTTCCACAGTAGCCACAAATGTGCATGTGTCAGCATATGGTCTCACAAGGGTGTATCTGGGGACTGATCGATTGACGGTCTCACATCTCGGTACCTATATGGCAGTTAGGCTCACCTTCGGAGAGCATACATGGAGGGCTGTGCGGCCCCTACAAAGAAATGCCTACCCGCCACACCATTGACTGTACCCATCGCCAACCGGTCAGCTGGAGATGTTGCGTGTCAGCACGTCTACACGTCCCAGACTCTGTCAACGTCTGTCACATGTCTCATGGGCTCAGTTGTGAACCTGCTTTCATCTGTTGAAGGCACAGGGCGCCAGATTAGGCGAATTTGCCAATCTTGGTGTTCCATGGCAAATGCCAAACGTCCTGCACGGTGTTGGCTGTAAGCACACCCACCTGTGTGGAC
This sequence comes from Salvelinus sp. IW2-2015, assembly GCF_002910315.2. Classification (NCBI taxonomy): domain Eukaryota; kingdom Metazoa; phylum Chordata; class Actinopteri; order Salmoniformes; family Salmonidae; genus Salvelinus; species Salvelinus sp. IW2-2015. The sequence continues at coordinate 17,944,360 of NC_036840.1, read as the reverse complement.
ACTTGGCCCTTCATCACCCTATTGGAGTCTGTTTCGACCAGTTTGAGCAGACACATGCACATTTGTGGCCTTCGGGAGGTCATTTGCAGGGTCTTTGGCATGCTCCTCCTAATCCTCTCTTGCACAAAGGCGGAGGTAGCGGTCTGCTGCTGGGTTGTTGCCTCCTTACGGCCTCCTCCACGTCTCCTGTGTACTGTGCCTTCTCCTGTTAGCGCCTCCATTGTTCTGACACTACGCTGACATACACAGCAAACCTTCTGCCTAACCAGCTCGCATTGAGTTGCCATTTGGAATGAGCTGCACTACCTGAGCCACTTATTTACATTTTACTTTAAGTCCATTAGAGACGCCTATCCAGACGACTACAAATTGATTATGTTATGTTATTATGTTATTATATTATGATAACTTATGTGGGTTAGACTCCGTCTCAGTCTACATCTAGAGTGAAAGCACGCCAGCATACAAAAGTGACCAAAAACATCACCAGGAAGCATAGGAACTGAGAAGTGGCTGTGAGTCACCACCTGCAGAACCACTCCTTTATTGGGGGGTGTCTTGCTAATTGCCATAAATGTCCACCTTTGTCTATTCCATTTGCACAACAGCATGTGAAATGTATTGTCAATCTAGGTGCTTCTAATGTACGTTATTTGATTTCACAGAAGTGTGATTGACTTGGAGTTACATTGTGTTGTTTAAGTGTTCCCTTTATTTTTTTGAGCAGTGTATATTCTTAATTCCATTCCTTTACATTGTGTGTATTGTTAGATATTACTTGTTAGATATTACTGCACTGTTGGAGCTAGAAACACAAGCATTTTGCTACACCCACAATAACATCTGCTAAACACGTTCATGTGACATATAAGATTTGTTTGACACATACACACACACACTGTCCTACCTGCAACTCTCCGGACACTCCCCCTTTGAACACCCAGGGTTCTGACTCCACCCCCAGTAACTCTGCCCCCGTGGTCGTCCCGCACCCTATCAGAGATGAGAACCCGCCTGTCAATCACACAACATTTAAGGAAGACCATGCCCAATTTCATAACGACCCAATGAGGGTTCAGGGTTGAAGGATCAGGGGTCAGAGACAGTGGAGGGGTCAGTGGTTGGGGTTGAGGGATCAGGGTTGAGGGGTCAGGGGTCACCTCTACTCACAGTGGAAGCAGTTCCTCCAGGAACCCAACGGAGAGCTGTCACTCAACACACGCCCATCTTAGACAGAAAGAGAAAGGGGGGGGAGGACAGATAAAGGGAGAGGTGGAGAGAAAGAAGAGTATAGTAAATCTTACAGTGTATGCTTTATCCAAGTTGAAATGTTTTTTCTGTCCTTAGCCCCTCTCTCTCTCTCTCTCTCTCGCTCTCCTTCTCCCTCCCTCCCTCCCCCCTCTACTCACCGAGCCAGCAGATGAAGGCCTTGGCCACCAGTGCAGTGTTTCTGAGGTCCCATACGTAAGGGTAAAGGTCATACAGCACGGCCTTGCTCACTCCACTCACTACACTACTGTGCAGCGCTGCAATCTCCTCACACACACCTAGGAACCCGGCCGCTCGGCCACGCCACTCCTCCGCCTGCAACACACACACACACACACACACACACACACACACACTGACACATGAATGCACACACAAGCATGAAGGCACACACACACACAAACATGCAGACACACACACGCATGCGCACACACATTACCTCGTACCCTTGCACATCGACTCGGTACTGGTATACCGTGTATATAGCCATGTTATCGTTACTCATTGTGTATTTATTCCCAGTTATTATCTTTCTATTATTTTCTATTTTTCTCTCTGCATTGTTGGGAACGCCCCTTCAGTAAGCATCACTGTTAGTCTACACCTGTTGTTTGCGATGCATGTGACGCATAATTATGCGATGCATAATTATGATAATTTTTTTGTCAGTTAAGAAGTTAGTTCTTATTTACAACGACGCTGGGCCAATTGTGCGCCGCCCTATGGGACTCCCAATCACGGCCAGTTGTGATACAGCCTGGATTCGAACCAGGGTGTCTGTAGTGACGCCTCTAGCACTGAGATGCAGTACCTTAGACCGCTGTGCCACAAATGCAATATAATTTTTTTGACATATTGTACYTACACACACATACATACAGTTGAGATGCCATCACAGATAGAGTAAATGGGCACACACAAACACACACACAGACCTTCTGCGGCGGCCCCTTCTTGTCATTAGCGCTGACCAGGTGGCAGTGTTCTTTGAGCCAGGTGAGGTCCTGTAACAGTCTCTGGGCTGACGGGCCGTGCTCATGGGGAAGGTAGTGGAGACCTACCAGCAGCCGGATTTGGGACTCGCTTAGAGGAGCCTTCCCAACACACAGCACCCCCCCTGGACCCATTGGCTGGCCTGGCCCTTGTTGGAACTGGTTGTTGTGGAGTTTCTTCTCTCTCTCCTCTCTGTCTCCTGCCTCACTCCTTCCTTCTTTCTCCCCCCTCCACACCCCTTCCTCTCCCTCAGGGCTGGAGGGGGGAGGGCTGTCCCCCTGCGGAGGTTCTCTAGGGGGTTTGGGGCGACCTTCTCTGGTGGTGGGGTGACAGTTTTCACTCTCTAGGGTCCCCGACTTTTGAACCGATGACCTCTGGTCTGCCTGTCTGCTCTGGCGACCTGTGGAGAAGTCACACATATAGAACTAGAATGAGTAGAACTTTAGAATTTGAATGATTCAAATTATAAAACTAGAATGAGTAGAATTATAGAATTACAATAAGAATAATTAAAATGAGAATTATAGAATTAGAATGAGTAGATTGATAGAATTAGAATTGACACAGATCTGAATCCACATCAACATCAGGATGAACAGTTGAGATCAGCTTCTGTGTCTTTTCAGTACCTGACACACACACACACACACACACACACACACTACCTGGCTGCAGTGGTTGGCTGAGCTCTCCCATCCAGTCGTGCAGTGCAGTAGACAGCGCCATCTCTGGACAGTACTGGTACTCCTCATCTACACACATATGTACACACACCATGGTTAGGAACACAGAAAACCATGGTGAAGAATACACCACTCACACACACACCATTGTTAGAAACACATACACACACACTATGGTGAGAAATACACATTCACTCACACAAAACAACAAACACTAATGGATCACTAGTCACTTTCATAATGCCACTTAAATAATGTTTACATATCTTGCATTACTCATCTCATATGTATATACTGTATCTTATACCATATATTGCATCTTTCCTATGCTGCTCGGTCATTGCTCATCCATATATGATGATACACAAATCCTTTACTTAGATTTGTGTGTATTAGGTAGTTGTTGTGGAATTGTTAGATTACTTGTTAGATATTGCTGCACTGTCGGAACTAGAATCACAAGGATTTCGCTACACTGCTAACCATTTTGATTTGATATGACACACATGGTTTGTCAAAATGTATGTGAAAAGTAGTTCAGTCAGAACTTGAGTAAAATGTATATATGATGATGTCATACTATTTTTTGCAAAGCAAATATAATGAGCCAGTCAGATCATTTATCACACTGGCCTCACCCCCAACCTTCTATCGTAACCCTGGTGATAGCAGTTAACCTCCATGTAACCATGGTGATAGTGTTTACCCCTAGGGGTGTGGAGGCACTGAGTGTTCTAATTCTCAGCCCACTCACACGCTCCAGTCCTCTCTTTATCTCTCACTCCTTCTTTCCCTCTCCCTCTCTCTCCTTCCCACTCCCACTCCCTCTTTCCCTCCCACTCCCTCCATTGTCTCTTTATCCGTTCTCTTTCTCCGTTACTGTCCATCACTCTTCCATCCTTCCTTTCTGACCTCACTCGCTTCATGTCTTCTTTTCTACACCCCTTACTTGTCTTTTTGATCTCATGCTTTTGAGCTTAATTTCTCTTTCCTCTCTTGAATGCCTCCGTCTTTCCTTCCCTCTCCCTTCCCTCTCTCTCCCAAATCCCTCTATGATGTTGTCACTGTGGATAACGTCAGTCTAAGGGTCTACTGCTCTGATAGTGTCAGTGGACCCTGTGTGTGTGTGTGTTTATCTATAACACCCTGTCGCTTATCTGTCCAAAAATATTTAGTTGACATCAACCTTCCTCCTCTCTCGCATCTATCCTTCCTCCCTGCCTCCTTCCTCACTCATCCACTATCCATCCCTCTCCCTCCTCTCGCCCCCCTCCCTTCCTCCCCCCAATCCCTCTATGATGTTGTCACTGTGGATAACGCTAGTCTAAGGGTCTGCTGCTCTGATAGTGTCAGTGTACCCAGTGTGTGTGTGTGTGTGTGTGTGTGTGTGTGTGTGTGTGTGTGTGTGTGTGTGTGTGTGTGTGTGTGTGTGTGTGTGTTTTTCTTTAACACCCTGTCTGTCCAAAATTATCCTTCCTCCCTGCCTCCTCCCTCCCTCACCCACTATCATCCCTCTCCCTCCTTCCCCCTCCTCTCTTCCCTCTCCCTTCCCTCACCCCTTTTCTTACCCTTCTTCTCCTCCCTCCCAGTGCGGTACCAAGTCCCCAGCGTGTGCAGGGGTATGTAGTTGGCCTCGAACTCGCAGTTGGGGTTAAGCAGCAAGCCCCGGAGTTGGGTGGCAAGCTGGGGGTAGCGACCCTTGAAGGGACCCAGGAAGAGACGTCTGGAATCAGAATCACAATAAGAGTCAACCTTATTCACCAAGTACATTTGCATGCACCAATAATTTGATCTGGTGAAATGGTGCTGACAATGTCTTACAATAAACAAAATATACAAGACCTTATATTATCTTCTCATCTCAATTTATCTTATCCTACCTGGAGTCGTAGTCATTTGCGTGCAGGTTGTCCCACACCAGAGGAGGGCGCTGTAGGACAGACTGTACTTCAGACAGACCCTCTACACTCAGCTCTCTAGAGATTACCTTACTACCTGAGGGGAGAGAAGCAAAATGACATATATTATATATTATAATATATATTACATATACAGCCAGGTCCATAATTAGTGGCACCCTTGATAAAGATTAGCAAAAAAGATGATAAAATAAATAATACAAATAGTGAGCTATATTCTATGCCCCCCAAAGTTGGTAAACAATAAAAAGTTATATTTTTTATAAAAAAGATGGTCAAAAGTATTGACACCTCAGTTTCAATACATTTCAGTACCTTTCAAATACCCCACCTTGCGAGGATAATGGCACTTTTTCTAGAATGTTTTTTTGAGATTGGAGAACACACTGAGCGATCTAAGAGGTCAGACACACCGAAAAATCTCACTGCTGATAGGTACTTAGCACAGTAGGAGGCCGTTCCTTCTCTTGTTAGAACAAAAGACGTACTGTGCTGCGTACCAACCTGGTACCGACGAACCTGTCGTTTCTACTTGCAGAATCGCAATGCTCGTCAGTGGCGGATAAATTGACTTTGAGCCAATCAAAGAGCAAAAACCTCCACGTGAGAGAGTCGACAGGAGTGACAACAAAAAGGGGGAAAAAGGACACTTTTCTCAGTGTAATCCCACCCATTTCATCAGAAGGATAGGTAGTTAATGAACACCCCCAAAGTGTAGATATACTGTAGAACAGCTAATGTAATGAAGCAGAGCCAGACGGAATACCTGCCTAGCGCAGGGATGCGAGTGCATCATTGCACCTAATTGAGTGGTTTTGCACACCCGTGACCCATTATTTGCTCTTATGATTCAGAGGCATATTAAAACACTGAAACTGGAAATGCATTTCTCTCAGTAACATATTCAAACAACAAAGAAAATCTTTCTATTTCAAGCCCAGATTGAAGTAGAATTCATTTAACTGTGATCAATCCATGATAAGGACATTCGCATTAATAAATTGAGGGAACACATTTTTATATTGAGAGCCTGGTTTTTATATTGGGGGAATACATTTTTATATTGAGGAAAAAAAGGGAACGGAAGAAAAATAACGAAGGAATGGATTAGCCTGGCCTGTTTTTTTTCTTTCACTGACGGTGCTCCGTACAATTGCTAAAACTAAAACAATAAATCTGCATAATACATATATTTTTTCTAGAGCAATTCTTTACATCTAGCTAAGGATTTTAGTGCTTGAAGAAGGATTTTTTTGTCAGGTTTGATAAATGTGCACTAGTTCATTAGTTAGCTAGCAAGCCACACTTCAAATGAAACGAATGGGGTGGCAAATCCAGCACAATGCACACAACCAGTTTGCTTGCTAGCTAATGTTAGCATCGCCATTTGCCAGTTAGCACAACATAGCTAGCTAGGACCGACAACTGCTTCATTCAAAAACGAATGATCGTTCCTGTATATTTCCCCTCAAGCAGACACAGTGATGGCTCTCAAGGAACTACACTGTAAATTCTAACTGAAAACTGTATATCCTGAGGCTGCATTTATTGTAGCTGGAGACTTTAATAAAGAAAATCTGAGGGGGAAAAAGGCTACCAAAATTGTATCAATATCTCCTGTGCTAATCGCTCATCAAGCACTCTTGACCATTGCTACACCCGCTTCCGGGATGGCTACAAGGCAAATCAGACCATGCCTCCCTTTTCCTCCTCCCCTCCTATAAGCAGAAGCTTAACCTTTTCACGTGAATTCCAAATATCTCTAACCGTCGCCCCTGCGTGAGTTTTTTCATGCGCGTGATGTCAGAATGCTCTCACTGTTCCAAAATGTGATTGTTACGCAACAGGACAGTTACCCGCGCTGCCTTCAAACCAAGGCACACTGCCTGCTAACTATCAATAGGCTATGTTTCAACTTGTCAATTTCAAATTATTTTCGAACAAGTTTTATTTTCTAACGACAGTTTGAATTGAGGTGTGTTCCACCTCCTCGTTAATTCGCATAAGTAGCCCATTTCACTCTTGCGACAATTTATGTTTGAGGCTTTACTGAGCGGACAAACTTCTCTCTTCAACGTGAGCCCAAGCACTTCGCCAGTGTTTCACCAGATCAAGTATGAAGACATTACGCATCTCTAGTCAAAACAGGCCTTGCACAAACATTTTCCCCCAGCACATTTTCTGGCTGGTGCCCGCAATGCCTTCTTAGTTTTTTGTCTTACAAATTGGACTTTGGACATGTGTGCGTTCCTATCAAAGTAAGTGGCTTATTTTCTGTATATCGTGTTGTCGTTTCTGCTGTAGCACACCATATGTATATATGGATCATAATGTATTTACTGTTTTATTAACATTTTCTAGTTTTGGTGACGTTTTCTAGTTTTGGTGACAAATCATGCATTCCGATTCTTGCATAGATTGTAATGGACACATATGACGTGTGCAAAATACTTGAATGTTGTACTGATTAGAATGAGCTAATGCTAAGCTATTTGCCGGATATGTGTGGCACCATGTTTGTTGACATACAATGCATTGTGTTTGTCACGTTAGCGTCTGTCAGACCAAAGATGTTATAACAAGGGATAGTTCACTCGTCTGACTTATGGTGCTTCAAGACAACTGTGAACTCGGGAAAAAATACTAGGTAAAATCATGACGTCAATGATCTTCAGGTCGGAAAGTCGGAGCTCTAGAAAGAGGCCAGAGTTCCCGAGTTGGAATTCCGAATTGGATGACCGTTTCTCCCCCTACGGTTAGGCTAGGCAGCAGGCTTGTATTTGATGTGATGATCTGTAAGGTGAAAACATTTGATTTGCTTTGTGATTTGTCAAAAACGGTAACAACAATGGTGTTTAGACGTGTTTGTTGTGTTATACGTTCTGTTGCTACTGTTCCAAATCCCGTTATTTGAGATCGTACGCTGCAGGGACCACTCAACAATGATCACAAATATGTGATTGTACGCATCAAAGGGTTAAACAGCAGGTACCCATGGTAAGGACTGTTCGAAGTTGGTCTGACCAATTGGAATCTATGCTTCAAGATTGTTTTGATCACGCGGACTGGGATATGTTCCGGTTTGCCTCTGGGAATAGTAAACTGAAAGCGCGAACCACCACATTTAACCACAGCTAGGTGACTGGGAGCATGGACGTACAAACAGCCCAGCTATGCCCTCAAATGCAATCAAACAGGCAAAATGACAGTACAGGGACAAAGTGTAGTCGCAATTCAACAACTTAGACATGAAAAGTATGTGGCAGGGACTCCAGACAATCACAGATTATAAAGGGAAAGCCAGTCACATTGAAGACATCATCCCCTTGGTCCCGGACAAGCTAAACGCCTTCTACGCCTACTTCAAAGAAAACAGTGGCCCCAACGCAGGCCACTGCCGCTCATGAGGACTGTGAGCTCTCGTTCTCCATGACCAATGTGAGTAAGATATTTAAGCATGTTAGTCCTCGCAATGCTGCTGGCCCAGACGGCATCCCAAGCCATGTCCTCAAAGCTTGTGCAGACCAGCTGGCTGGCTGGAGTGTTCAAACATATTCAATCTTTTTTGATTATGGACATATTCAATCTCTCCCTATACCAGTCCGTTGTCCCCACTTGCTTAGTATTTATATTTAGGCAGCGATTACTCTTCCCGGGGTACAAACAGGAAACAAAACACAACAAATAAAATACAATATATAATACAGTGCAAAACAAAATGTATAAAAATGTCTCTCCACAGACCCCGTCGTGCCATAAGGTGTTCTTTTATCTGTTTTTTGAATCTGGTTTATTGCTAGCTTGAGTTACCTGGGGTGGCAGAGAGTTCCATGTAGTCATGGCTCTATTTAATACTGTGCATTTCCCAGCCTCTGTTCTGGACCTGGGGACTGTGAAGAGACCTCTGGCTGCATGTCTTGTGTGGTACTGATGAGTGTCCGGGACTGTGTGCCAACTGCTTGAACAGACAGTTTGGTACCTTTAACCTATCAACACCTCGCACACAAGACCAATAGTGATGCAGTCAATCTCTCCTCAACTTTGAGCCAGGAGAGATTGACATGCATACCACTGACATTCACCCTCCGTGTACATCTAAGTGCAATACGTGATGCTCTGTTCTGGACCAACGGCAATTTTACTATGTCCTTCTTTGCCTCACATGACCACACAACTGGACAGTAGTCCATGTGTGACAAAACTAGGTCCTGTAGGACATGCCTGGTTGATTTAGATGTTAAGAAAGCAGAGCAAAGCCTTATCATGGACAGACCTCTTCCCATTTTAGCAACCATTGAGTCTATATGTTTTGACCATGGTAGCTTGCTATCTAGGGTTACACTCAGGAGTTTAGTCGCCTCAACTTGCTCAATAGCCACGGGTCAGTGGAGGGTCATTAGTAAAAACAGAAAACCGCCCTGCGGTACACCCCACTCAACCGAATTTGCAATAGAGAAGCTTTTTTCAAAAAGTTTTCCAAGCACCGGCAAGAGGCTGTTTGGTTGGCTGTTTGAACTATTAAAGGGTGCTTTGCTATTCTTGGGCAGCGCAATGACCTTTGCCTTCCCCCAGGCCTGAGGTCACACACCATATTCTAGGCTTAAATTGAAGATGTGGGAAAAAGGAGTCGCAATGTATTCCACTACCAACTTCAGAAATGTACCATCCAGATTGTCGGTACTAGGTGGCTTGTAAGTATTTATAGATAACAACAATTTCTTCAAGTCTTCCACACCAACTTCGCAGAACTCAAAACTACAGTGCTTGTATATCATTATTTTGTTCGTTTTGCATGAATATGAAGGCTCAGCTTTTTTTGCTTGCATGTCATGCTTAAGTCCGCAAATCTTGTCAACAAATAAAGTTATTCAAGTGGTTGGCAATATCAAAGMGTTTTGTTATGAACAAGTCTGCCTCAATGGAAGACGGAGCCAAGTTCGCTTATTTGCCTAGAATTTAATTTAAGGTACTCCAAAGCTTTTTACTATCATTCTTTATATAATTTCTTTGTTCCATAGAATACTTTCTTCTTCTTTTWGTTTAGTTACAATGCCATCAAAAACTATTCATACCCTTTGACTTACAGCGCATTCGGAAAGTATTCAGATCCCTTCCCCTTTTCCACATTTTGTTGTGTTACAGCCATTTTTCAACATGAAAACATGTTTAGACATTTTTGCATATGGCCTCCCGAGTGGTGCAGCGGTCTAAGTCATTGCATCGCAGTGCTTGAGGCGTCACTACAGACCCCTGGTTTGATCCCAGGCTGTGTCACAACTGGCAGTGACTGGGAGTCCCATAGGCATAGTGAGGGTTTGGCCGGGGGGGGGCTTTACTTGGCTCATCGTGCTCTAGCGACTCCTTGTGGTGGGCCGGGCGCCTGCAGGCTGACTTTGGTCGTCAGTTGAATGATGTTTCGTCCGACACATTGGTGCAGCTGGCTTCCGGGTTAAGTGGGCGGGTGTTAAGAAGCGCAGTTTGGCGGGTGATGTTTTGGAGGATGCATGACTCAAKCTTCGCCTCTCCCAAGCCTGTTGGGGAGTTGCAGCGATGAGACAGGATTGCAATTGGACATCACAAAATTGGGTAAAAAAATAAATAAAAACGAGTTTTATTAAATTTTAAAAAAAAAGGTTGCCACGTTTATGAGAAATTAAATACAGAAATCGAATTTACATAAGTATTCACACCTGAGTCAATACTTTGCAGAAGCACCTTTGGCATCGATTACAGCTGTGACTCTTTCTGGTTAAATCTCAAAGAGCTTTCCACACTTGGTTTGTGCAACATTTGCCAATTATTATTTTCAAATTCTTCAAGCTATGTCAAATGAGTTTTTAACCATTGCTAGACAACCATTTTCAGGTCTTGCCATAGATTTTTAAGTAGATTTAAGTCAAAACTGTAACTCGGCCACACAGGAACATTCACCGTCTTCTTGGTATGCAACTCCAGTGTATATTTGGCCTTGTGTTTTAGGTTATTGTCCTAGTGTCTAGTGGAAAGCAGACTGAACCAGTTCTTCCTCTAGGATTTTGCCTGTACTTAGTTCCATTTATTTCTTATCCTGAAAAACTCCCCAGTCCTTAACGATTACAAGCATACCCTCTCATAGCAAAGGGTCTGAATACCTCTGTAAATAAGGTTCTGTTTTAATTTTTTCTAAATTGACAAAATATATATATTTTTAACTGTATTTACTTTGTCATTATGGGGTATTGTGTGTAGATTGATGATGATTTTTTTTTATTGAATCCAATTTAGAATAAGGCTGAAAAAGTTGTGGGGTCTGAATACTTTGAATGCACTGTATTAATATGGGAAATATTTTGTATATTTCTGGTTTGCTTGTTTGTTTTTAGTACCATTCGGAGAGGCTGATCCAAGGTAAACACGTGTGATAGAAAAATTACCCGATTTGTTTGATATTAATAATTAGCTATTAATACAAATAGGAGGATATTTCTGTCCTGTTACACCGTACCCAAACCGGCCGCGCGCCATCGTAAGCAAATAGATTTTGTCCCCCTACACCAAACGCGATCAAGACACGCAGGTTAAAATACCAAAACAAACTCCGAAACAATTATATTAATTTGGGGACAGGTAGCATTAAACATCTATGGCAATTTAGCTAGCTAGCTTGCAGTTGCTAGCTAATTTGTCCAATTTAGCTAGCTTGCTGTTGCTAGCTAATTTGTCCTGGGATATAAATGTTGAGTTGTTATTTTAACTGAAATGCACAAGGTCCTCTACTCCGACAATTAATCCACACATAAAACGGTCAACCGAATCGTTTCTAGTCATCTCTCCTCCTTCCAGGCTTTTTCTTCTTTGGACTTCTTTGGGCGATTGGCAACTAACTTTCATAAAAGGTCTATTACCACCACCAACCTCCGTTCGTCTTTCAGTCACCCACGTGGGTATAACCAATGAGGAGATGGCACGTGGGTATCTGCTTCAATAAACCAATGAGGAGATGGGAGAGGCAGGACTTGCAGCGCGATCAGCGTCAAAAATAGAACTGACTTCTATTTTAGCCCTCAGGCAACGCAGACGCTCGTGAGTGCAATAATTGAATAACATGTAAGTCTAAATGTATTTTGCAGCGCACGCGATGCGAGCGGTGTAGTCAGCATGCTAGTGTCTGTGTTTTTATGGTCTCCACTCTAGTTCCCTGCACCTAATCTGGGCGTATGGTCACAAGAGATGCCTTGAGCTGACAAATGAGTTAAAGACTGCATTACATAGACAAGATGTGGTGGGTGTAACCGAGATAGCCAGGAGTTTAGAACAATTCCTCATTGTCTCTAAATTATCCTTGCATCTGGGAAACTAAACCAGGGTGGGGTTAAGACAACCCACGTGCAGATAACAACATGATGAACCCAGAGTGGCTTATGATGCTCCTTGGTCTGCATGAGGGGGGTTGAACCAACCATGACTGAGCATTGTTAGTGTCAGCTATATATAGTACTCTACATTTGTGTAAAGGTTTGGTTACTCGGTCCAACACTCAAGGGTGGGAGGTGGGGTGGGTCGACCAGCCTCATTATTGCAATAATTAAATCGATATTAAATAAAGATGATTGTTTGAAGAAATMACCAAATCTTTTTCGGTCCTGAATTTCCACGACACGTCAGTGACATTTACATTTGAGCCAATGGTACTGAGTGGGCTGCTCACATTGGACCTCTTCCTAAGGTAGATCGTTTCAGTGCAAACAGTGGAATTAAATTCTATGGGCATATGATTATTGCTGACAATACCCTTTGAGCTCACAGTTAAAATAACATAGATTAGGTTACTTACATTTACTGCAGTTCCAATTCTCCAGGATATAATATGATTTCCATGTCCTCTGCTGCTTATTATGACAGGGAGGACTGGAGCGCTACCAAACCCAGACAGTTAGTCTCTTGAGCAGTTCGCTATGTTGATGTTAAAATCTGGGAACCCCTTCATTTAGGATGAATCCTGACTCTTTTAAAATAGTGTTGGTTGCCCCCACAGCAAGTCACTGGAGTGTTTATGGACATATTCAGTATTTTTGGTTAATGGACATATTCAATCTCTCCCTATCCTAGTCTGTTTTCCTCACTTGCTTCGTTGTACACCACTATTCCTGTACCCAAGAAAGCAAAGACAACGGAAGTGCTTTGAGAGACTAGTTAAGGATCAAATCATTGCCACCCTAGCCCAGACCCACTACAATTTGAGGTGGGTCTGATCCTCAACATAGGGGCCCCACAATGATGCATAGTCAGCCCCCCTGTACTCCCTGTTCACCCATGAATGTATGGCAACGCACGTCTCCAACTCAATCATCWAGTTTGCAGACGACACAAAAGTGGMAGGCCTGATTACGAAAAACGATGAGACAGCCTACAGGGAGGAGGTGAGGGCCCTGGCAGAACGGTGCCAGGAAAATAACCTCCCCTTCAACGTCAACAAAACGAAATAACTGATTGTGGACCTCAGGAGAGAGCAGAGAGAGCACGCTCCACCCACATTGATGAGGCCGCAGTGGAGAGGTGAAACAGTTCAAGTTCCTTGGTGTGCACATCACAGACAACCTGAAATGGTCCATCCACACATTGTGGTGAAGAAGGTGCAACAGTGTCTCTTCAACCTCAAGAGGCTTAAGAAATTTGGCTTGACCCCTAAGACCCTCAAAAAGTTCTACTTATCCACCATTGAGAGCATTCTGTCAGGCTGTATCACCGCCTGGTACACAGGGTGGTGCGGTCAGCCCAAAGAATCACCAGGGGTACACTGCCTGCCCTCCAGGACATCTACAGCACCCGGTGTGACAGGAAGGCCAAGAAGATGATCAAGGACCTGTCACCCGAGCCACGGCCTGTTCACCCTGCTACCATCTAGAAAGCGGAGACAGTACAGGTGCATTAAAGCTGGGAACAAGAGACTGAAAAACATGTACACTACATAATCATTGAACACTGGTATCTTCAGTAATGTTTATATACTGTTTAACCCACTTTATATGTATATTCTGTATTCTAGTCAAGGCTCATCCTAGACAACTACCACTGTACACACCTTTTCTATTCATATGCTGTACATTCTGTCTATACACACAATCATATACAGTTGAAGTCAGAAGTTTATATACACTCTGGCCAAATACATTTAAACTCAGTTTTTCACAATTCCTGACATTTAATCCTAGTAACAATTCCCTGTCTTAGGTCAGTTAGCATCACCACTTTATTTTTCAGAATGTGAAATGTCAGAATAATAGTAGAGAGAATTATTTATTTCAGCTTTTATTTCTATCATCACATTCCCAGTTGGTCAGAAGTTTACATACACTCAATTAGTATTTGGTAGCATTGCCTTTAAATTGTTTAACTTGGGTCAAACAAGTTGGGTGGCCTTCCACAAGCTTCCACAAAAAGTTGGGTGAATTTTGTCCCATTCCTCCTGACAGAGCTGGGGTAACTGAGTCAGGTTTGTAGGCCTCCCTGCTAGCAAACACTTTTTTCAGTTCTGCCCACACAAATATTCTATAGGATTGAGGTCAGGGCTTTGTGATGGCCACTCCAATACCTTGACTTGTTGTCCTTAAGCCATTTGCCACAACTTTGGAAGTATGCTTGGGGTCATTGTCCATTTGGAAGACCCATTTGCGACCAGCTTTAACTTCCTGACTAGAGTCTTGAGATGTTGCTTCAATATATCCACATAATTTTCCTCCCTCAGATGCATCTATTTTGAAGTGCACCAGTCCCTCTGCAGCATAGCACCCCCACAACATGATGCTGCCACCCCGTGGTTCACGGTTGGATGGTGTTCTTCGGCTTGCAAGCCTCCCCTTTATCATCTAAACATAACGATGGGCATTATGGCCAAACAGTTCTATTTTTGTTTCATCAGAACCAGAGGACATTTCTCCAAAAAGTACAATCTTTGTCCTCATGTGCAGTTGCAAACCGTAGTCTGGCTTTTATATGGCAGTTTGGAGCAGTGGCTTCTTCCTTGCTGAGCGGCCTTTCAGGTTATGTTGATAACGGACTGTTTACTGTGGACATAGATACTTGTACCTGTTTCCTCCAGCATCTTCACAAAGTCCTTTGCTGCTGTTCTGGGATTGATTTACTTTTTGAACCAAATGTACGTTCATCTCTAGGAGACAGAACGCGTCTCCTCCTGAGCAGTATGACGGCTGCGTGGTCCCATGGTGTTTATACTTGCGTACTATTGTTTGTAAAGATGAACGTGTACCTTCATGCATTTGGAAATAGCTCCCAATGATGAACCAGACTTGTGGAGGTCTACAATTTTTTTCTGAGGTCTTGGCTGATTTCTTTTGATTTTCCATGATGTCAAGCAAAGAGGCACTGAGTTTGAGGTAGGCCTTGAAATACATCCACAGGTACACCTCCAATTGACTCAAATGATGTCAATTAGCCTATCAGAAGCTTCTAAAGCCATGACACCATGTTCTGGAATTTACAAGCTGTTTAAAGGCACAGTCAGCTTAGTGCATGTAAACTTCTGACCCACTGGAATTGTATACAGTGAATTAAAGTGAAATAATTGTCTGTAAACACTTGTTGGAAAAATTACTTGTGTCATGCACAAAGTAGATGTCCTAACCGACTTGCCAAAACTATAGTTTGTTAACAAGAAATTTGTGGAGTGGTTGAAAAACAAGTTTTAATGACTCCAATTTAAGTGTATGTAAACTTCCGACTTCAACTGTTTGTGATGAGTCAAAAAAGTTTTAAAAAAGGGTTAATGCAGACAGTTAAATAGTTAACCAAATAGCTACAGACCAACTATTTAGCAGGCTTATGACTTGGGGGTAGAAGCTTTTCAGAGTCCTGTTGTTTCCAGACTTTGTGCATCAGTACCACTTGCTGTGTGGTAGCAAAGAGAACAGTCTATGACTTGGGTGGCTGGAGTCAGACAATTTTTATGGCCTTCCTCTGACACAGCCTTTGTATAGAGGTCCTGAAGGGCAGGGAGCTCGGCCCAGTACGCACTACCCTCTGTAGCGCCTTGAAGTCGGACGTCAAGCGGTTGCCATACCAAGCGGTGAAGCATCCAGTCAAGATGCTTTCAATTGTGCAGTTGTAGAACTTTGAGGATATGAGGGCCCATGACAAATATTTTTAGCCTCATTTGGGGGAAGAGGAATTGCCATGACCTCTTCACAACTGTGTTGGTGTGTATGGAACATGATAGATCCTTAGTTATGTGGACACCGAAGATCTTGAAGCTCTCGACCCGCTCAACTTCAGCTCCGTCAATGTAGATTGGGGTGTGCCCGGGCCTCCGTTACCTGTAGTCCATGATCCGCTCCTTTGTCTTGCTGACGTTGAGGGTGAGGTTGTTTTTTTGGCACCACACTGCCAGGCCTCCTCCCTATAGGCTGTCCATCGTAGTCGGTGATCAGGCCTAGCATCGTCGTGTATTCGGCAAACTTAATGATGGTGTTGGAGTCATGCTTGGCCACGCAGTGATGGGTGAACAGGAAGTACAGGAGTGGACTAAGTATCGAAGGTCAGCGTGGTGAATGTATTGTTGCCTACACTCACAACATGGGGGCGTCGCATTAGGAATTACAGGATCCTGTTCCCGAGGGAGGTGTTCAGTCCCAGGGTCCTTAGCTTAGTGATGAGCTGGGAGGGCACTATGGTGTTGAAAGCTGAGCTGTAGTCAATGAACAGCATTCTCACATAGGTGTTCCTTTTGTCCAAGGCAAGGACAGTGTGGAATGCAATAGAGATTGTGTTATCTGTGGTTCTGTAGGGGCAGTATGCGAATTGGAGTGGGTCTAGGGTATCCGGGAGGTTACTGCTGATGTGAGCCATGACCAGCCTTTCAAAGCCCTTCATGGCTACTGATGTGAGTGCTACGGGGCTGTAATCATTTAGGCAGGTTACCTTCGCTTCCTTAGGCACAGGGACTATGGTGGTCTGCTTGAAACATGTCGGTATTACAGACTCGGTCAGGGAGAGGTTGAAAATGACAGTGAAGACACTTGCCAGTTGGTCCTCGCATGCTTTGAGTACACGTCTTGGTAATCCGTCTGGCTTTGTGAATGTTGACCTGTTTAAAGGTCTTGCTCACCTCGGATACAGAAAGCGTTATCACACAGTCGTCCAGAACAGCTGGTGCTCTCGTGCATGCTTCAGTGGTGCTTGCCTCGAAGCGAGCGTAAAAAGGCATTTAGCTCGTCTGGTAGGCTTGCGTCCCTGGGCAGCTTGTGGCTGGGTTTCCCTTTGTAATCCGTAATAGCCCTGCTACATCCGACGAGCGTCAGAGCCAGTGTAGTAGGATTCAATTTTAATCCTGTATTGACGCTTTGTTTGTTTGATGGTTCGTCTGAGGGCACAGCAATATTTCTTATAAGCGTCTGGATTAGTGTCCCGCTCCTTGAAAGAGGCAGCTCTAGCCTTTAGCTCGATGCGGATGTTGCCTGTAATCCATGGTTTCTGGTTGGGATATGTATGTACGGTCATTGTGGGGATGATGACGTCGATGCACTTATTGATGAAGCCGGTGACTGAGATGGTATACTCCTCAATGCCATTGGATGAATCCCAGAACATATTCCAGTCTGTGCTAGCAAAACAGTCCTGTAGCATAGCATCCGCGTCATCTGAACACTTCCGTATTGAGCAAGTCACTGGTACCTCCTGCTTTAGTTTTTGCTTGTAAGCAGGAATCAGGAGGATAGCATTTCGGTCAGATTTGCCATGGAGGGCGGGGGAGAGCTTTGTATGCATCTCTGTGTGTGGAGTAAGAGTGGTCTCAAGTTTGTTTTTCTCCTCTGGTTGCACATGTGACATGCTGGTAGAAATGAGGTAAAACGGATTTAAGTTTGCCTACATTAAAGTCCCCGGCCACTAGGAGTGACGCTTCTGGATGAGCATTTTCTTGTTTGCTTATGGCCTTATAGAGTTGGTCGAGTGGGGTCTTAGTGCTAGTATCGGTTTGTGGTGGTAAATAGGTGGCTACAAATAATATAGATGGACTCGGACTCATGGACTCGTTAAAGAAAAAAGCTTCTTCCAGTTCAAGGTGAGTAGTCGCTGTTCTGATGTCCAGAAGTTATTTTCGGTCATAAGAGACGGTAGCAGCAACATGATGTACAAAATAAGTAAAAAAATAAGTTACAAACAACGCAAAAAAAAKCKGAACAAAATAGCACAGTTGGTTAGGAGCATGTAAAACGTCATCCTTCCTCGCCGGTGCGATTTTGCTGCTAGCTTACAACTGAAGCCATCATCAACTCACTACCCTGGGCTACAATTCACTACCCAGTAATGACGTCATTCCTCGTTAAAGAGACAGCGCACACGTTTATAAAATAAGCTACTTCTATGCAGCCAAAACAAGCTCAATAATGCAATGCATGCACACACTCATGTGTGCAGTCATGTGAATAGGCCGAGGCTACATCTTGATTTACCCACTTTATCAGTAGAGATTTATCATTACATTTTAGTCATGTAGCAAACACTTATGTAGAGCGACTTCCAGTTAGTGCATTCATCTGAAGACAGCTAGGTGAGACAACCACCTACCACAGTAAGTAAATTGTTCCTCAATAAGGTAGCTATCAGCAAAGTCAGAGCTAGCAAGAAGGAAAAGATTCAAGTGCGAGTGTTAGTTCACGAAAGGCTTTTATTAATTATGTTGTTATATAGTTAGATTTGTACAATCAGACTTTTTTTTTACCATTGTATAATTGATTCATTAATGCATAAATGTTGACATAAAAAATGTCAAATGTAATGATAATGAACTCATTAGCTGCCCAACGATTGAACAGAGCTGTAGCTGAGTTTCTGTTTGGATCAAGTGCCATTCTGTGACTTTGGTTAATGTGCCTTCTTGCAGTGGTACCGTTTCGGTATCATTTTGGTATCGAGTATCGTTATGGTAACAAGAATCACGATACTAATCCTGGTATCGGTATCCAAGTCTAAATTCTGGTATCGTGACAAGACTACATCTAAGTTCCTCTCGGCATTCAGTATCCTTGGTATGTCTGATCCTTTAGATCATTCCTCCATAAAGATTATTTCCTGCCCACGACTGGAGTTTGCTAAATGGCATTGGCACTTGGATTTTAACCGGTGCTATGGTCAGATCACATGAATATAGAGCTCTTTGGCCACGCACACCAGTGGTGGGTTTAGCGTTGAAATAAGGATGCATAAGTAAAGAGGAAGCCCATTTTTACTGTAAAATATGGTGGAGGATCTTTTATGTTATGCAGCCTTTTTGCTTCCACTGATCCTGTGGCTTTTTGTAAAATGTGTAGAGCACGTTGTGAGGGATCTTAGACTATTCCTCCATACAGATTCTTTCCAGATCCTTGATATCCTTTGTCTGCTCTTATGCAATTCAAAACACAGGGTTTCAATGGGGTTCATGTCTGGAGACTGAGTGGTCAATTAACAATTTCTTTGCGGATTTTGATTAATGCTTGGGGTTATTGTCTTGCTGGAAGATACAACTGCAGCCAAGTGCCAGCCACATGCCAGAGGAAACCAGGTTTTTGGGCTAAAATGTCCTGCTACTTGGTAAAGTTAATGACACCGTTGACCTTAACAAGCGCCCCAGGACCAGTGGAAGCAAAATAGCCCCATAATATCAAAGATCCACCACCATATTTTACCATAGGTATGAGGTACTTTTCTGCATATGCTTCTGTTTTTCAACACCAAACCCACCACTGGTGTGCATGGCCAAAGCCCTTTTTCATGTCATCTGACCATAGAGGGAGGGATAGCGAGAGAGGGAAGGTATCATTGTAATTGCCATATCATTGTAATTTACAGAATTTAATWTTTTTTTTTAAATATAAAGAATAGAAAGCCTGTCTGTCTCACCGGTCCATATGATAGAGATGTTAGGCAGCAGGTCCTCTCCAACAGTCATCAAATATGGAGACTTAGATACACTGGGAGAACATAGAGATCCACAGTACTCTAGAGAGAGGAGTAGAGAGAGAAAGGAAGGAGGGAGGGTGAGCGAGGGAAAGAGGAGAGTAACATAATATCAGTATGCAATTACTTAATTAGAAGAGAAGCAGTGGAGACTCCTCAGAGGATGTCAGCAAATAATTGATTAAAACACTATGTTTTGCAATGAAAGTCTACAGTAGCCTCAACAGCACTCTGTAGGGTAGCACCATGGTGTATCCTCCTCTGGGTACATTGACTTCAATACAAAACCTAGGAGGCTCATGGTTCTCACCCACTTCCATAGACTTCCATAGTAATTATGATAACTTCCCGAGGACATCCTCCAACCTATCAGAGCTCTTGCAACATGAACTGAGATGTTGTCCATCCAATCAAAGGTTCAGAGAATGAATCTAGTACTGAAAGAATAATTTCTTTCAAAATGAAGGAAAAGCAAGAGATTGTCATTTTTTTCACGTTCAGTTTCACTTACTTAGCTAGCAAATGCAGCAAGCTAGTTTAGCCTACTCAAACACCCTGATCAAACAGAGGGATACTATGTTAGCTAGCTGGCTATGACTATCCAACACAACACTGGAACCCTTCCAAGTCAAGGTAACCTTTTGGTTTTAATAACTTATTGCCACGGGGCCCGCCGGTGTAAGTGCTAAACTGCTTACTGACTGTACAGTAACGTTACTGCATGATTATAGCGGTTTTACTAACGTGTTAGTTCTATTAGCTATGTTGACTATGATGTTACTTCAGCTAATGTGGTGACAATGATGTAGGCTGTGTGTAGCGGTTATGATACGGTTTGGCTTGGAAAGGTTTTTTTGCCTGGTCACATATAGCTAATGAGTTGTGCATTGAAGTCTAAAAGTGAAGGGAAAAGGTAAGAGGAGAAAAGTGCATAGATGCGAGAAGGAATACAAAGAGATTTGGAGTTAGATAAACTTGGATTCTTAGGCAGGGACATATTTAMGATGCTACCCTCCACAGCATGGCCTTCGCTCCAGATCAAAACACCAAACCTACAACCTAATTTTGGCCAAAATTACCCAGAGGGATTACTGCTACCAAGGTTTCCTTTTCCCAAGCTTGTTCTAGCAAACAAACAGCAGAGACCCGAGGACACCATCCAACCTGGAACTGAGTGAGTAATGTTTGGTCTGATGCTATTTTGAAAGCCAAGAAAAAAAAAGAAAAAAAAAAGAAAAAAAAGTACATTACAATTATATATTTTACTTTATGGGGATGGGATGCTGAGTTAAGGCTGCCAGGCTTGCTAGGACAGACCAGATACAACTTCAAATAGCACTGAGGTTTGAAGTGAGAGGTGTTAAGGCCTTTGGGCCCAACAAGTGGCAGGAGTCTTTGAAGCCCCCTCCCGCTGTTCAAAGACCATCCACTGGCATTTTCTATAAGAAATCAGCCTCCAGAAATGACTTATGACTCGTTCATGACTTTCAGCCTCCCATCCTATTCTAACCACCTCTCGCTGGCTTTGTATTCATGTTACCTGATGAAATTGCTGTACAATATGATCTTGTTGCCATCTAGTGCACATTCAGATGTCATAAATCAGCAATGCAGAGCTCTCCCTGTCCTATGCCGTGCCTTGATTGTATTACTGTTGATAATATCTGGAAATGTGCATGTACATCATCTACTGTTGCTAGCCCCAATTCTGACTTGTGCTCTGATATCTGCTTCACTGATTTCTTCTCTCGTAAAATACTGGGTTTTCTGCACGTTAACACTAGAAGCGTATTACCTAAAATGGATCATTTGAAAGTGTGGGTTCACAGCTCCAATTCAGATGTGTTGTTCATTACTGAGACATGGTTAAGAAAGAGTGTTTGGAATACTGATGTTAACCTTTCTGCTGACACTTTTGAACGGTAGGCTGTCATTTACAATTTACCAAAAGGCCTCCTGCGGGAATCCCCGCAGTTCCTTTGGAACTTTTGTTTGTTTGTTTGTTTGTTTGTTTGTTTGTTTGTTTGTGTGAGAAAGTGAAAGTGAGAGAGGATACTACACACATCTCAACTACACACCTGTTGGACAAAACAGGAAGACGGGCGGCTCTCCCAGGAATCGGTAGATCTCATTGGCAACTGAAACCTGGGCGTGAGCGAATGAGGAGAAGGCTTGACTGTCAGCCTGACACAGGGAGTGGTCGATGTCATCAAAAAGGATCGCAAATGCCTGGCAACCCAACTTTGACACCTACAGAGAGGAGAGATAGTAAGGCAGGGGTGTAGGTATGCGTGCGCATGCCTGTGTGCGCATGCAAGTGTGTGTAGGTGCGTGTATGTACCTGTCGTAGCTTGCGTTTAAGCAGGGAGAGGTCGCAGGAAGAAGAGAAGACAATGTCTTGACCAGGAGAGAGAGAGTACACAAACCTCAGACCTCTCTTCTCTGACTCTACTATCAAAGTACGCAACTGACCTGCAAGAGAGGAGCGAGGATTGAGAGATGGAGGGAAAAGGACAGAGTGAGGAGAGAAGGTGAGATGAGGGTATGGGGAGATGGAGGGGTGGGAAGGTGGACTAAAAGAGAGATGTAAACAAATAAATGAAGGGATGAAGAGATGGATGAGTTATGGATGGGGAATTCCCTTACCCTCCTCTTCAGGGGAGTAGACCTCTCTCCAGAGTAGTCTGTGTTTCAGATCATCTTTAGGACCGTACAGATAGGTGTTCAACTCCCACCTCTGCATCCTAACAGAGAGAAAGGGAAAGAGTCCTTTACAGTGATATTGATCCAGTGTCAGTTACGGTCAAGTCCTTGCACCAATAGCTCCGTCTATACATTTGAGAGTTGATACATTTCTCCAGGCCCATCCCTCAGCTTTTTACCAAAACAAAGTCAACCACCGCTTTGTTTTTGTTTCAACTGCGGATCATACTCACTCCCTCCTTATCCCTTTCCATGTCCTCCTATGTCAACTATACAGATTTAGGATCTTACTTTGAGACAGTTTGCTACAGAAGGAAAATAATCCTTCAGCAACCGGAAATGTTAATTATGTGGATAAAATTAAAATTGACATTTTTGTATGGGTTGATAAAAGTCTGACATTACAATCTTCAGAAGCCTTTTTAAACCTCTAGTACACAGCACGTTTAAAATGTCATGCATTGCAGGAAAGTTCTCCTGCAACAGGGTGATCAAATTAAGATCCTACATCTATCTGTATGTTACCTTTCTGTTTGTCACCAAGTACTCACCACTGGAAAAGGACCTTCCTCTGCTCCATAGACCAGGGCCTCCCATAGAACCCTGAGACACAGACAAGCACACGAAAGAGAGAGAAATGAATGCTAGTGTACAATTAAGCAGTTTTGCCATTCAGACCTATATTCATATTAGTACATGCACAGTATTTGTTCACGGACACGCATTGGTGAAGTGGCCATATAGATTCTTACCCTGGTGGAACCACCCTGATCGCTGCATTCACCATTCTATTTCACTTGACGTATCTGTCTGGCCTTTCTCCAATAGATGGGGGTTTGGAATAAGTTAGAAAATGACCGGTCCAATCAGCATCCTCAGAAACAATGGGTTTAGGACAAAATCCCACATGGCCAATCACTGTGCTTTGAATTAGGTTATTCATCCTGTGATTGGTTAAAGGTGATCCGATCGCAGATAAGTTAGTTTTGAATAGTGTCCCTCATTACAGACCGTTTCAATGAGGAGGAATGCCAGACTGGTGAAGTGAAATGGAATGGTGAACACAGCGTTCAGGCCAGTTCCACCACACTAACAAATTCCTGCCTATGAGGCAACCCCTCATCTGCAAATACAGCACAGAGCATGCCATACAATTGTTCATATAGAAATGGGAGCATCACCATTGTCCATAGCAAGCTAGCACATAACATTCTGAGAACCTCCGGTGTCAACTAATACAGTTGCTTTTTCTGGCGAGTGGGAGTAACTTATCGTCGTCACATAAACCACCAAAGGCACACCCATTTCTGTTTCAAAATTGAGAAAGAGGCGGAGTTTGACAGTTTTGGTATCTCATTACTTTAACAGAACGTTTCCTAAAAGTTCAAGTATGGATACATTTCATTTCTATGTTGGTAATGTTCTAAGAACGTTCTCCAACTGGTTTGACATTGGGAATGTTCTCAAATAGTTCAGAGAATGTTAAGAAACAACGTTCTTCTCTGGGAATTTCAGTACTTCATGATAAAAGGTTCCTACTCGTTCGTCATGGTTCTTATTAAGGTTATGTTCTCAAATTGTTCAGAGAACATTAAGAAACAACATTCTTCGTGGGAATTTCAGTACTTCCACAAGTTCCCATGTGGTTCTTATTTAATGTCACATTTATATTAGATTCTGGGAACGTAAAAATAAAAAATAAAAAGTGTGACTTGATCGATGTTCTCAGAATGTATGGTTCTCTTTAATATTCTGTGAATCATTTTTTTTTTTTTTATTGTACACATTACATCAACAAGCTCTAAATTACCTTCTAATAACATGAAGAAAACATTCCATGAAAATTCTAAGACTGACGTATACATTCCGTTCTCAGCGTCAACAAAACTCTCTCTATCCTCTGTCTTGTTCAAATGAAAAACTCACAAGAAGCGGGCGAGCGGAGCAAGCAGAGTGAGGCAGGTGGAAAGGACCAGCCAGGCGGAGCAGTAACTTTTTGCTAGCAGGATAGTCCATATCTCCAATCATTTTTGCTGATAGCGATGTTGTGTTTCCATAAGTGGATGAATTGGTTCATTTTAGCATGTATGTAAAGCCTCAACCCATAGCTACCTCTTCCAATTCAAATGAGCTAGAAATAAAAATAAATATGACAACATTTAGATTATTTTGTGTGACTACAGCACCAGCATTAAAATGCAAAAATAGAAACATGTTCTAATTGAACGATAGGTAAAAGCGGACAACCCTCCGCCCAGCTTCGGTTGGGTCATTATAATTCAAAACAATGTATTCTAAAATAAAATCACTTGCACGCTCGCCTATGGTGAGTTTAGGCCATAAGTGTGTTCATCTGTGTTGGCCACGCCCACTATTTAGCCATACCTGATCTTAAGGAGTGCTTGTTTCTTTGAAATGGGGTCTGTGAATAGACTAAAATTAACAGCTTTGTATGCATGAAAACCTGGTGGCGCAGTGGACTAATTCCATGGATATTGAACAGAAGATCAGGGGCTCGAATCTCACTGATGCCGTGTCAAAATAAAAAAGACATGTGTTCGAATGAATAATGTTTCCCATCTGTGCTTGGAGTTTAAAAAAGTTAATCGATATTAAGATAGTAACATGCTAAAAGTCTTACTGAAACATTCAGTTAATGTTAAGAAAGCATTAAAAGTAACCTATATTTTCTGTAGTCAGAGCGTTAATAAAACCTCCCAGGAAAACATAAGGAACCGGAGTAAAACGGTCTCAGAACCTCCCTGCAACCTAAAAATAAACGTTTCCAGAACAGACAAAATTTTCACTTCTGTTCTCGTAACATTTTTAAAAAGTTACGTTTTACCGGTCAGGAAATGTATGACTTCGTTCCTACAACCAATGTGAAACCAAAAACATACCTTCATATATCTTCAAAGTAACCAAATGTGCTAGCTGGGTAGTGTGATTATAAGAGCCAATTTATGCTTGATCCAAAATTGTGGTCGGAGGCGCCATATGGATGGTGTGACGCAATTGCGGAGCCTCCGGAGGCATGCAGAGGCCAAATTAAGCTCAGTAACGCATTGCTGTGCGCCTCTCAAATATTGTAACAATGCTGAGGGCGCCGTATAGCTCAGCATGAACATGATTGGTTGATGGTAGGTGAGGGCGGGAAGTCCTGTATAAACACAAACTCACTTCCTTGACAAGTTTCTTCACAACAGCCATGCGCTGCTCTGCGAAGCGAAAGAAGTAGGAATGCCCTGACTTCTGCAGAGGCCAGATCACAGTAAATGCTGCAAGGACAATGCAGATGGCGGATTGACCATGCAGCACCTTTAAGAGTGTATTCACTGCTTTAGCACACTCTGCCAACACGGATGTCCTAGCCGTGTCTGAGTCCTGGCTTAGGAAGGCCACCAAAAACCCTGAAATTTCCATCCTTAACTATAACATTTTCTGACAAGATAGAACTGCCAAAGGCGGCGGAGTTGCAATCTACTGCAGAGATAGCCTGCAGAGTTCTGTCTTATCATCCAGGTCTGTTCCCAAACAATTTGAGCTTCTACTTTTAAAAATCCACTTTCCAGAAACAAGTCTCTCACCGTTGCAGCTTGCTATAGACCACCTTCTGCCCCCAGCTGTGCCCTGGACACCATATGTGAATTGATTGCCCCCCCCCCCCCCAATCTATCTTCAGAGCTTGTGCTGTTTGGTTGCCTAAACTGGGACATGCTTAACACCCCGGCCATCCTACAATCTAAGCTTGATGCCCTCAATCTCACACAAATGATCAATGAACCTACCAGGTACAACCCCAAATCCGTAAACACGGGCACCCTCATAGATATCATCCTAACCAACCTGCGCTCAAAATACACCTCTGCTGTCTTCAACAAGGATGTCCGTAATGGGTCTGCGGTCAAACAACCACCCCTCATCACTGTCAAACACTCCCTAAATCACTTCAGCGAGCAGGCCTTTCTAATCGACCTGGCCCGGGTATCCTGGAAGGATATTGCCCTCATTCCGTCAGTAGAGGATGCCTGATTGTTCTTTAAAAAGTGCTTTCCTCACCATCTTAAATAAGCTTGCCCCATTAAAAAAAAATTGAACCAGCAACAGATATTGCCCTTGGTTCACTCCAGACCGGACTGCCCTTGACCAGCACAAAAACATCCTGTGGCGTACTGCATTAACATCGAATAGCCCCCGCGATATGCAACTTTTGAGGGAAGTTAGGAACCAATATACACAGGCAGTTAGGAAAGCAAAGGCTAGCTTTTTCAAATAGAAATTTGCATCCTGCAGCACAAACTCAAAGGTTCTGGGACATTGTAAAGTCCATGGAGAATAAGAGCACCTCCTCCCAGCTGCCCACTGCAATGAGGCTAGGAAACACTGTCACCACCGATAAATCCACAATAATTGAGAATTTCAATAAGCATTTTTCTGCGGCTGGCCATGCTTTCCACCTGGCTACCCCTACCCCGATCAACAGCCCTGTACCCCCCACAGCAAGTTACCCAAGCCTCCCCCATTTCTCCTTCACTCAAATCCAGAAAGCTGATGTTCTGAAAGAGCTGAAAAATCTGAACCCCTACAAATCAGCCGGGCTAGACAATCTGGTCCCTCTCTTACTAAAATGATCCGCCAAAATTGTTGCAACCCCTATTACTAGCCTGTTCAACCTCACTTTCGTATCGTCTGAGATCCCCAAAGATTGGAAATCTGCCGCGGTCATCCCCCTCTTCAAAAGGGGGTGACACTCTAGACCCAAACTGCTACAGACCTATATCTATCCTACCCTGCCTTTCTAAGGTCTTCGAAAGCCAGGTTAACAAACAGATCACTGACCATTTCGAATCCCACCGTACCTTCTCCACTATGCAATCTGGTTTCAGAGCTGGTCATGGGTGCACTTCAGCCACACTCAAGGTCCTAAACGATACAATAACCGCCATCGATAAGAGACAATACTGTGCAGCTGTATTCATTGACCCAGCCAAGGCTTTCGACTCTGTCAATCACCACATTCTTATCGGCAGACTAAACAACCGTGGTTTCTCAAATGACTGCCTCACCTGGTTCACCAACTACTTCTCTGATAGAGTTCAGTGTGTCAAATCGGAGGGCCTGTTGTCCGGACCTCTGGCAGTCTCTATGGGGGTGCCACAGGGTTCAATTCTCGGGCCGACTCTCTTCTCTGTATACATCAATGATGTCGCTCTCGCTGCTGGTGATTCTTTGATCCACCTCTATGTAGATGACACCATTCTGTATATCTCTGGCCCTTCTTTGGACACTGTGTTAACTAACCTCCAAATGAGCTTCAATGCCATACAACTCTCCTTCCGTGGCCTCCAACTGCTCTTAAATGCTACTAAAACTAAAATGCATGCTCTTCAACCGATTMCTGCCCGCACCCGCCCGCCCGTCCAGCATCATCTACTCTGGACGGTTCTGACTTAGAATATGTGGACAACTACAAATACCTAGGTGTTTGCTGCCAATGACTGGAACGAACTGCAAAAATCACTAAAGCTGGAGACTTATCTCCCTCACAAGCTTTAAGCACCAGCTGTCAGAGCAGCTCACAGATCACTGCACCTGTACATAGCCCATCTGTAAATAGCCCATCCAAATACCTCATCCCCATACTGTTATTTAGTTATTTTATTTTTTGCTCCTTTGCACCCCAGTATCTCTACTTGTACATTTATCTTCTGCACATCTATCACTCCAGTGTTTAATTGCTACATTGTAATTATTTCGCCACTATGGCCCATTTATTGCCTTACCTCCCTTATCTTACCTCATTTGCACCGCACCCACTGTATATAGACTTTTTCTATTGCGTTATTGACTGTATGTTTGCTTATTCCATGTGTAACTCTGTTGTTGTTTGTCGCACTGCTTTGCTTAATCTTGACCAGGTCGCAGTTGTAAATGAGAACTTGTTTTAAACTAGCCTACCTGGTTAAATAAAGGTTAAATTAATTAATTAATTAAAAGCAGAGGTTATATTAATGATGTTGAAATGTTGAAATTGAAATGGTGCTGGAATAGTGGAAGCAGGTCCTGTTTTTCTTTGCGACTTGAAGTCTAAATCTCTGTGGTTCCACAGTGATTTTACCCACGCACCTCTAATGGTCAGTAGTGAGGAGGGGGTATTCTGGATCCAGCTGTGTGTGCAGTCACATCATTATCTTTTCTATCAATGTTTTTCTCCATGCTCCTTTCAGATTGTCTCGTTATCTCTCGCCTTAGAACCAAAGAGAGAGACTGACTGACTAGCTCAGTGGTTCCCAACTCCAGTCCTCAAGTACCCCCAACAGTACATCTTTTTAACCCTGGACAAGCACACCCGATTCAACTTGTCAAAAAATCATTAGGCCCACAATGAATTGAATCAGGGCTGCGTTCAGTACGTTTTTAGGTTATGGAACATTCAATTGAATGGAAAAGGTGCTGTACTGAATGATCAATTGAAAATTGGGGAGGAGTTGGTTTGTGGGTTGAGGTAGGCTGTCAGCATGGCCACTGCCTTTTAAATACGTCACTCATTGCTTTAAGACACACCCACCAAACGGGAGCAAACGTACATCAAAGCCTGTTCAAGAACGTTTTGGATAAACGTGTCTGTCAGTACAAACCGTTCTGCAAGGTAGCAAACGTTCAAGTGAACTGAACGCACCTCGGGTGTTTTTTTTTTTGTCAGAGGCTACAACAAAAATGTGTGCTTTTGGTGATACTCGAGGACTGGAGTTGTAAACCACTGGACTAGCAGGCTTGATAGATGGCAAACTAACTGGGACACCAATGATGAGAATAAAGATGAATGTGAGGTTATGCCTGATTGATCAGAGGGCTACAATAGCTACCACATCTCAAAGCTTTACAAACAATGAATATATTGTGTTTTTTATGCATGGTATTTCATATGAACTTCTCCATGAAAATTACAAGATCAGATAACCAGACGACCGTTGTCCTTACCTTCCACAACCCCGCAAAGGAACTCGCTTCTCCCGTCCATCTTCTCTGTCGCCAGCTGCTTTCACCGTGCGCCTCGCCTCTCTCCAGCAATCCAACCGACCGGAGCAGTAGCCTAGCCTACCGAACGATTCCCAGTACAGTCTCAGGTCAGACGCCGGAGTGGTTCTCCATTTCCATCCTTTCCATCGGTGCCACCACGGCTGGCTCAGCTAGCTCAACCCTCGCACAGGCGCACTCACCTCCTCCACGCAAATGCAAGGTGTGAGGAATGGAGGATACTATTTCCTAGTCTGTGTCGATATGAAACGTATAATTTTCAAAATGCCGCGCTATTTGTTATTTATATGAGATATGTTTAATTTATACAAACGAGCTGTATGTAATACAAATTGCGACGTTTATTGCCTAAGTAAACGGCAGTCAGGCAAGGCAAAGCCGCCCGCTGGAGACTTGATAGTAGGGCGATTGTCTGTCCGTTGCCCTTTTGAGCGGATCTTTACGGTAATGCAATGTGAAATCAGATCACCGAACGGTGGTAATGATGGGTCAAGTTCTGCAGCAGGGCAAATGCGGTCAGTGGAACATTTGTAACATTGTAACTCCAGGCTCGGACTGAACCGTGTTTTTATATTGTATAATGCGGTCTTTACGACCTTGATTATTTTCATTTTTAGGGAACGTGACTTTCCTGTAGAAATGTGTTGTCTGTGTAGTTGTCTTGGCAACAAGGGAGCGTTTTAAACAAACGTGGAGGTGAGACATAACTAGATGTTTGCTACTTTTGGAGCTATCAAATTACACTTTATAACTAGAGATGTATTCAAAACTATATTTACACCCAATGGAAAGTTGATAGAGAGCTGAGCCAACAAATGCGAACAGCACAGCCAGCGTTGAGTGTAGTCTGATCAGTGATCATTACTGATGCGGTTAGCTAGCTAACTAACTTGCAGCGCTTTCGGTGCCCCAGTGCTCTCTTGTAACGGGTTTGTTAACGGGCGTGGGCGGCGGTATGGTGGGCTCATGCTTGGCTAAGGTTACATAGGCTACTGGTGAGATGTGGTGGGCGGTAAAGCAGCGATATGGAACATGATGATGCCATTCAATCAAATGTCACTGTTTCTGCAAAGAATGGTCCCTATAGATGGTGTGTGTGTGTGTGTGTGTGTGTGTGTGTGTGTGTGTGTGTGTGTGTGTGTGTGTGTGTGTGTGTGTGTTGTGTGGTGTGTGTGTGTGTGTGTGTGTGTGTGTGTGTGTGTAGGCTACTAGAATGCCCACCTAAGAAGAAAGGAGAGTCTGCCCTTAAGCAGGATACATCTGGACAAGGAGTAGAGGACTCAGAACACCCTGGGTCTGACAGAGAGGCTCTGCTACAGAGAGAGTGAGACCTGTCTGTCTGTCTGTCTGCTAGCCTATCTGTCTGTCTCTGTCTCTCTCTCTATGCCTACCTGTCTGTCTGCTTGCCTGTCATCATGTGACTCTGTACTTCACTTCCTGTAACCTACAGGTACGACAAGCTAACCGACACCTTGAACAACCTCAAGAGGAAAGTGGAAAAGTTGTATCCTTTATTAAATCCCAGACTTCACAACAGTGACAGAGTGGAACCAGAAATCGGCCCAGGCATTACTAACACGTCTGACGATTCAATTTAGACAGGCCCACTGGGCAAATGATAACCAGAACATGTGGCATTTGCTTGAACTGCATTTGCCTTTATGGCCAGTCTGTTTCTGCCTAACTAGAACAGGCACTGATAAAGCCACATAATGAACACTATTCCTGGAAGTTGTCCGCACAAGACCACCTGTTCAGAAAGTCTGGCAGATGGCGTCCCAGTCCAGGACGATTCCCAAAGCTTTCACTTTGCACACTGCAGGTAGACAGCCAGGATTTAGTTGTCACAGTCACACACAGGACCGCTAAATTGTAAACTGTTGTGGATTAATCTGCATCCATTTTTGTTTAAGTGAAGGGCCCTTTAAAATAGTTACCCTCCGTTCCAGGATTTGGGTCAATTCGAATTGAAATCATTTAAAAATCAGGAAGTAGTCTGAATTAAAAACTTTTTAAATAAATAGCTTCTACATTTCAGTTATCATTGAAAATAATTATAAAAATGCCCTTCTTTAATAATGGAATTGGAATTWAATTTTACTTCCTGAATTAACTGCCTTCAATTAGAGTTGACCCACCCCTGTTTATGTGATAGCTTCTCAAGAATACTTTCCTCACTTCCCTTAACTGCGGCTGCTGTACCAGACGGCGTGAGAATGAGTTCCTACAAAATGAGGCCAACCAGACTCGCATGGAGAGCGTGAGTGACAGTAAAGGCTGACACTCTTTCRCCCCATCTCTCTCTTTCCCATCTCCCTCCCTATAAAATCTAATCAAATTGTATTTGTCACATGTGCCGAATACCACAGGTGTAGACCTTACTGTGAAATTCTTACTTACAAGCCCTTAACCAACAATGCAGTTCAAGAAATAGAGTTAAGAAAATATTTACTAAATAAACTAAACTAAAAAGTAACACAATAAAATGACAATAACGAGGCTATATACAGGGGGTACCGGTTAGTTGAGGTAATTTGTACATGTAGGTAGGGGTAAAGTGACAATGCATATAATTCCTTATCCCTCTCCTCCTGACCCCATCTCTCGCCTTCTCAGCAAGAGTACATGTCGTACATGTCCAAGCGGACCCAGAAGCGTCAGAGTGCCATCGTCACCCTTAGCGACCAAAACCACCAGGCGCTGGAGGCCCTGAAGAGGCAGAGGGAGGAGACTCTGGACAAATACCAGGAACAGGCCAATGGTGAGTCAGCAGGAAGTGCCAGGGGCCAATGGGGGAGAGAGCAGGAAGCTAACTCTAATCTAACCTATCCTAACAGAGCTGAAAAAGGAGATTCTGGAGAAGGAGAATGAACTGGCGCTGTTAAATATTGAGATTGCTGAGCTCCGAGAATTTAAAGTATGACACTTCCTCACCCTTTCCTTCTACCCCCCACCCCTCTTCTCATTCTCTCCTCTGCCTTCTCATCTCCTCTTACTTCTCCTTTCCTCTCCTCACACACCACCACTTAGTGTGCCGAATATATGATCTACTAATATTACACATCTTATTATAATCTTATTTTAGATTAGTACCCTTTGCATGGCTGTATGCATATGTGAGTGTGTGTATACTGTATAGACATGGCTGTTCATGTGTGTGCTTTAATATTGTGTGTGTAACAGAGCCTGCAGCAGCAGCAGCTGGGGCGTATAGCAGAGCTAGAGAGGGAGGTGACCAGTATGCACTGTCGTCACTCTGAATCCCTGCAGGCCCTGAAGGCTGGCTTCCTCAGTGAGAAGGAGAGGTAAATGGGAAAAGTGTGTGTGCATGACTGTAAATTCCTTTGTTTAAATGTATTATTATTATTATTATTATTATTATAGGTACGAAGCACAGGCCAAACAAAAAATACAGGCCCTGGCCCTCGCCGCTAATAGGGTGAGTAACACAAACATGCACGCATGCATACGCACATCCACAAGAACACGTGTATACAAACACACACCTCCATACCCACCTTTACCCACCCCCTCTCCTCTCCTCCCCCTAGGAGGCATCTCGCTGCCTACTATCCCACACTAGAGCTGTGTCCCTGGAAAACCAGCATCTGAGGGAAGAGCTGCAGCAGTTGATCCAGGTATAGCCAAAAGATGTATGCATTGATTCATTGATTGATTGGTTTGATTCATTGATGGATTGATTGATTGGTTTGATTCATTGATGGATTGATTCATTGGTTTGATTCATTGGTTGGTTGGTTGGTTGATTGATTGATCCAGAGAGCCCACTCCCTGAGGGGCCTCCAGGACCAGCTCCAGGCCCAGAGGCAGCAGCTCCTACTGGAGAGGGAGTACGTCAGGGAGCTGAGGCGCCTCCGAGCCACCCCGGGGCCGACCCCACTAGGGTCCCACACTCGGCCACTGGGGGTGGACAGAGGGAGAGAAGACACAAGACACCACCGCACGGCAGATACCTGAGAGATAATACATATGGAATCATGTAGTAACCAAAAAAGTGTTACATCAAAATATATTAGAGATTCTTCAAAGCAGCCACCCTTTGCCTTGATGACAGCTTTGCACACTCTTGGCATTCTCTTAACCAYCACCTGGAATGCATTTCAATTAACAGGTGTGCCTTGTTAAGTTAATTTGTGGAATTTCTTTCCTTATTGCTTTTGAAGGTGCCTTCAAACCTGTTAATTGAAATGCATTCCTCATGATGCTGGCTGAGAGAATGCCAATAGTGCAAAGCTGTCATCAAGGCAAAGTGTGGCTACTTTGAATATATTTTGATTTGTTTAACACATTTTTGGTTACTACGTGATTCCACATGTGTTATTTCATAGTTTTGATGTCTTCACTATTATTCTACAATGTAGAAAATAGTAAAAATTAAGAAAAACCCTTGAATGAGTAGGTGTGTCCAAACTTTTGACTGGTACTGTATATAGATAGATAGATAGATCTGTGTGTATGTATGGATGTATGAAGGCAACATGTAAATTGTTGGTTCCATGTTTCATGAGCTGAAATAAAAGATCCCAGAAATGTTCCATAAGCACAAAAGCTTATTTCTCTCAAATGTTGTGCACAAATTTGTTTACATCCCTGTTAGTAAATATTTCTCCTTTGCCAAGAAAATGCATCCACATGACAGGAGTGGCATATCAACAAGCTTATTTAAACAGTATGATCAGTGCACATTGTGCTGGGGACAATAAAAGGCCTTTCTAAAATGTGCAGTTTTGCAATTGGCATGCTGACTGCAGGAATATCCCCCACCATAAGCCGCTTCCAATGTAATTTTAGAGAATTTGGCAGTAAGTCCAACAGGCTTCACAACCGCAGATGACTTACGTGTATGGTGTTGTGTGGGCGAGCAGTTTGCTGATGCRAACGTTGTGAACAAAGTGCACCATGGTGGCGGTGTGGTTAAGGTATGAGCAGGCATAAGCTACGTACAACGAACATAATTYCATTTTATTGATGGCAATTTGAATGTACAGAGATACCTTGAGATCCCCCATTGTCGTGCCATTCATCCGCCGCCATTACCTCATGTTTCAGCATGATAATGCATGATGATAATATCCAGCAACTTCGAACATCCATCAAAGAGGATGGGACAATGTTCCACAGCCCACAATCAACAGCCTGATCAACTCTATGCGAAAGAGATGTGTCGTGCTGCATGAGGCAAATTGTGGTCACACCAGATACTGACTGGTTTTCTGATCCACYCCCCTACAGTAGAATGGCCTTACTGAAGACCTCAGTGACTATCAACGTGGCACCTTCAAAGGATGCCACCTTTCCAACAAGTCAGTTCGTCAAGTTTCTGTCCTGTTAGAGCTGCCCCGTTCAACTCTAAGTGTTGTTAATYTGAAGTGGAAATGTCCAGGAGCAAAAAACGGCTCAGCCACGAAGTGGTAGGCCACACAAGCTCACAGAATGGGACCACAGTGCTGAAGCGCATAGCGTGTAAAAATCYCCTGTCCTCAGTTGCAACACTCACTACTGAGTTCCAATCTGCTTCTGGAAGCAACGTCAGCACAATAACTGTTCGTCTGGAGCTTCATGAAATGGGTTTCCATGGCCAAGCAGCTGCACACAAGCCTAAGATTAACATGCGCAATGCCAAGCGTCGACCTGAGGGGTGTAAAGCTCGCCGCCATTGGACTCTGGATCAGTGGAAACGCATTTTCTGGAGTGATGATTCATGCTTCACCATCTGGTAGTCCGACGAACAAATCTGGGTTTGGCAGATGCCAGGAGAACGCTACCTGCCRGAATTCATAGTGCCAACTGTAAAGTGGAGGAGGAATAGTGGTCTGGGTCTGTTTTTCATGGTTTGGTCTAGACCCCTTAGTTCCGGTGAAGGGAAATCTTCACGCTACAGCCTACAATGACATTCTAGATGATTCTGTGATCCCAACTTTGTGGCAACAGTTTGGGGAAGGCCATTTCCTGTTTCAGCATGACAATGCCCCCGTGCACAAAGCGAGGTCCATATAGAAATGGTTTGTCGAAATCGGTGTGGAAGAACTTGACTGGCCTGCACAGAGCCCTGACCTCAACACCATCAAATACCTTTGGGATGAATTGGAACGCCGACAGCGAGCCAGGCCTAATCGTCCAACATCAGTGCCCGACCTCACTAACGCTTTTGTGGCTGAATGGAAGCAAGTCCCCTCAGCAATGTTCCAACATCTTGTGGAAAGCCTTCCCAGAAGAGTGGAAGCTGTTATAGCAGCAAAGGGGGACCAACTCCATATTAATGCCCATAATTTTGGAATGAGCAGGTGTCCACATACTTTCGATCATGTAGTGTATAAACAGTTAATTCTGGAAAGTATTCAGACCCATTCACTTTTTACACATTTTGCTACGTTACAGCCTTATTATAAAATGTATTAAATTGTTGTTTTTCCTCCTTAATCTACAAACAATACCCCATAATGACCAACAGGTTTTTGAAAATGTAGCAAACAAATTAAATATAAAAACAGAAATATCAAATTTACATAAGTATTCAGATCCTTTGCTAAGTACTTTGTTGAAGCAACTTTGACAGCGATTACAGCCTTGATTATTTAAAATAATCCATCTTCATTGCGGATCTGTTTGCACAGTTTGCACAATCGGATGAAAAATTGTATTAATTAGTATAATCACCCCTTTTGAGTTTCTTTGCCCATGACAAAAAATATTTCTCCCTCCCAGTCCTTTTTACACCCAACCTCATCTATATTTGTGGAATGAGTTTCCTGTAAACAATAGATATTATATGCTTTCTCTTTTTGCCATGTAAACATTTCCTKTTTTTTATGATCTGCTAAGCCATTACAATTAAAACTTGCTATACTTATTTCCCAACTTACCATAATGGTACCTACGTTTCAATTATACCTACCACAACCAATGTTTGTTAACTTACCATTAAAAAGCACCATGATGATTAAGTGTCCATATAGCTAATAATTTGCACTGTTAAGCACACTGCAACTTTGTAAACCTCCAAATGTCCTAATATTCCACCCACTAAAACACGCTGCAACTTTGTAAACCTCCAAATGTCCTAATATTCCACCCACTAAAACCCCCCCATATCTAGGTCTGTTGTCACTAAGACCATCAGATCCTTTCCCTGACTCGTCATGACGCACCTTTGCGTCCTAAGGCAAACCCTTGGCCGCCAATTGCCGTTGGCCAGAGGGAAATATGGGCAGTCCCATGATAAGATAAATTCACATCGGCGAACAAGGGACGCACTATATAGCAGCTTTTAAGTCATAATATACCCGACCTCTACAATTAGGCCATATCATATTAAAACCTCTTCAGAATCTGCCCTTTTTTTTTAAATTTTTGCCTAAAATTACATACCCAAATCTAACTGCCTGTAGCTCAGGACCTGAAGCAAGAATATGCATATTATTGATACTATTTGAAAGGAAACACTTTGAAGTTAGTGTAAATGTTAAATTAATGTTGGAGAATATGTTAAAAGATAAAACAAATAAAAAAGCATGCATTTTTTTGTATTTATTTTGTACCGTCATCTTTGAAATGCAAGAGAAAGGCCATAATGTATTATTCCAGCCCAGGCGCAATTTAGATTTTGGCCACTACATAGCAGCCGTGTATGTCCAACGTTTTAGACTGATCCAATGAACCATTGCATTTCTGTTCAAAATCTTGTATCAAGACTGCTCAAATGTGCTTAATTGGTTTATTAATACATTGTCAAGTTCATAACTGTGCAATCTCATCAAACAATAGCATGGTATTATTTTACTGTAATAGCTACTGTAAATAGGACAGTACCGTTATATTAACAAGAATTTAAGCTTTCTGCCAATATCAGATATGTCTATGTCCTGGGAAATTTTCTTAAACTCATATTAGCCTACGTTAGCTCTAACCGTCCCGAGGGGGAACCACTGATCCAGTAACTAAAACAACTACTTTGGTATTTCTGATTTACAATCTTCAAATTAAATAAATACAAAATCATAAAGAAAAAAGGTCAGCCTTACCCATCTTCGCCTTACCCTAAATCAAAACCTGATATTATGTCCATATAGTCCAAAGTTCCTTATTGCCTAAATAGAAAAAGGGTAAGTTCATCATTCCCATTCTGCATTACCATAAGTCCAACCTTATTTTAAGTCCACGGTTCCATACTGCATGAATAAAAATACATTTAAAAATTGTTAATGCAAAAAAAATGTTTTGTAAAAAACGAATTAAACCATATTTGTACTGTGTAATACAATGCAAATATGTATCGGGGACTACTTCAAGAGTAGGTAGCTATCACTCACAGCCACATTGTAATCTTCGAGTCCTTGAACATTTGGTTGTTTACATATAATTTATTGACCACAAGACGAACATTCTGCTTCTCTGCTCAGAGCCTTTTGAAAGTGGGGTACAGGGCACGTCATATCTCCACTATTTCATGAGGAAATTGTTCCTTAATAGAGAATGGAGTGTTCTTATATTCCCTATCCTGATTTAACAAGGCAATTTTAATTTTGTAGTGGGTTAGCATAGCTACGATCGGACGGGGCCTTCCCTCTGCTCTGACACCGAAACGGTGAGCTCTTTGAAAATCAATTGTTTCCACCTGTTCATACGTCATCTTGAGATTACGTTTTGTGAACACCTTGACTTTTTCCTCCGTTGACTGATAGTTTTCATTTTCATCCTCCTTTATTCCTATTATAACAATATTATTTTTCATACTTCTGCGCTTTAGATCAAGTAATTTGAGTTTTATTGTTTTATTATCATACCGTAGCCTCTCTGTAGTGTCTTTTAGGGAGTCCACGGTAGTTTTCAATATCTTATTTTCCGCTTGTATTTCTTCCATCATTTTATTATTGTGATCTATTCCTGTTTTTAAGGCCTCAACCTCCCCCAGTAGCCCAGGCTATAGATCCATTTTTTTTAACTGCTCGCTCATGTGTGTAAGCCATGCTCTATCTTCTGGAAACATAGTTGATCAATAAATAGTTCCAGATTCTTTATATTATCCAGAATGTTTGTTTCGTAGTTATCAGCTAATCTTCAATTTTTGTGATTAATTCATGGGACAAGCTGTGCCTACCTCTCAGGTGTTTGTGTGAGTGTGTGTTTATTCTGTACAAGCTTCCTTCTTTTCACTCTGTCAATTAGGTTAGTAATGTGGATTACAATGTTGTTGTTGATCCATCCTCAGTTTTCTCCAATCACAGCCATTAAACTCTGTGACTGTTTAAAGTCACCATTGGCCACATGGTGAAATCCCTGAGCGGTTTCCTTCTTCTCCAGCAACTGAGTTAGGAAGGTTGCACTGATAATACAGTTTTGTATAGAATTGCCATGAAAAAAAAAATACCGTTTTGTATTGAATTGCCATAAAACATTTTTTTTACCAAAGTGTAACTAATAAGTTCACCATGCTCAAAGGGATATTCAATGTCTGCTTTCTTTTATTTTTCCCCATCTACCAAGAGGTGCCCTTCTTTGCGAGGCATTGGAAAACCTTCCTGGTCTGTGGTTGAATCTGTGTTTGAAATTCATTGCTCGACTGAGGGGCCTTACAGAAAATTGTATATATGGGGTACAGAGATGAGGTAGTCATTCAAAAATGATATTAAACACAATTATTGTACGCAACTTATGTGACCTGTTTAGCACATTTTTAATCCTGAACTTATTTAGGCTTGCCATAACAAAATGGTTGAATACGTACTGACTCCAGACATTTCAGCTTATAATTTTTTATTATTTAACTTTGAAGTTATGGGGTATTGTGTGCAGGCCAGTGACAAAAAAACTACATTTAATCAATTTTAAATTTGGCTGTAACAAAACAAAATATGGAAAAAGTCCAGGGATGTGAATACTTTCTGAAGGCATAGGCATTCCTTTTGTCCAGGTGGGTGAGGACAGTGTGGAGTGCAATAGAGTTTGGGTGATCTGTGGATCTGTTGGGTCGGTATGCAAATTGAGTGGGTCTAGGGTGTTTGGGATAATGGTGTTGATATGAACCCTGACTAGCCTTTCAAAGCATTTCATGGCTATAGATGTGAGTGCTATGAGGAAATAGTCATTTAGGCATGTTACCTTGGCATTATTGGGCACGGGAACTATGGTGGTGGTCTGCATGAAACAAGTTGGTATTACAGACAGGTTGAAAATGTCAGTGAAGACACTTGTAGATTTTGAGTCTGATAAAGCCTCCTACTGACCCCTGGTGGTAAAAATGAAGGATTTACATAATCTTATACTCCTTTTTCTAGTTTATATTTTATTTTATGCACTTTTAGATTATTTTCGTAGGAAAAGTGCTAGTACTACTACTACTCTCTGCTTCCGGACGGCAAGCGGTAATGGTGCATCAAGTTTGACACCAACAGAATCCTGAACAGCTTCTATTCCCATGGCATAAGACTGCTAAATAGCTAACTAAATAGCTAACAAAATGGCTACATGGACTATCTGAGTTGACCTTCATATTTTATTCTTAATTTTGCACTGGCTTTATGCACACTCACAGAGCCCTACACACTACACACACTGATACTCTAACACACATATAAACACTCACTCCATAATTTGCTCACATACACACGTAATATGCACATACATTTATACTGACTCCATATCTACCTCTATCGATCCAGTATCCCTACACATTGTATGGTACTGAACTGACCCTGTATATAGTATCCTTACCTACTTTATTGTGGTGTTCATGTTTTTATATATTGTGTGTTTTTGTTCTACCTTGTTATTTTAGTATTACATTGTTATTGATTACTGCATTGTTGGGGTTAGAGCTTGCAAGAAAGGCATTTATTTCACTGTACTTGTGCATGTGACATTAAAACGTGAAACTTGAGTAGTAACTATTTATTACCAAGAGAAGAACAAAAACAAAGGATGAAAATGAAAAGCTATTTGTTGTCTATGATTTGATCGAACATGGCGTCAATCAGTGACAAATCTTTTTTTTTTMTTGGTAAAAATACAGAGAACATTTATGACGAGTCTTCTGTACTTTGACTTAGGTGGGGTAAGTACATCACTGAAGTAAAAGTTAAGTGGAGAAAGCATCCTTCAGTTTGTTGAACCTGCTCCTCGATCCACACCATTCCACTGACTCTCCTATTCTTGTGAGCCGGATTAATCCTAAAAACAACCAGGTGAGCACACACACACACACACAACTCCTATGGACATATTTTGCCATTGGAAATGTGCTTTTTAAAGAAAATATTCCTGACGTTTGCTGAGATCACATTCATGGTATTTAATGCCAGCTCAAACTTAAATTACCTTTGAAAGTCAAGTGCAGTGCACTTTTCAACGATGCACCTTTGATTGAATACCAGCCTAGGGATCCTTTGAAATCTAGGGGTGGATTGCAGACATCACAACAACAATACATTTTGTCTTTGTTCTTCTGGCTGCCACCAGAAGCCTCCTGTCTGAAGATTAGTTTCAGTGCTCCATCTGTCTGGATGTGTTCCCTGAGCCAGTCACCATCCCATGTGGACACACCTTTCGCAAGAACTGTATCAGTGAAAACTGGGACAGCAGTGACCAGTACAAATGTTCACTGTGTCGGGACTCAAATTGCATGTCAACATAGCATTCAGAGATGTTGTTGATCAATTGAAAGCAAGACACATTGCTCAATACCCAGACCTGGCCCCTGTCCCCACCCTGCCCCCAGGGGGTGTGATGTGTACTGAACAAAAATATAAACCCAACAGGAAACAATTTCAAAGATTTTACAGAGTTACAGTTCATCGAAGGAAATCATTCAATTGAAATAAATTCATTAGGCCCTAATCTATGGATTTCACATGACTGGGCAGGCGCACAGCCATGGGTGAGCCTGGGAGGGCATAGGCCCACCCACTGGGGACCCAGGCCCAACCAATCAGAATTCGTTTTTCCACATAAAAGGGCTTCATTACAAACAGAAATACTCCTCAGGAAAATTTCTGTGATCTTTTATTTCAGCTCATGAAACATGGGACCAACACTTGTCATGTTGTGTTAATATTTTTGTTCAGTGTACTTTGCCTTGCCTTATATTATCACAATACACTGTGGAGTGATTCGATTGAACACCTTTGGATGGCATTGTTTGTGTAACGGCATTCCTCCTCCTCTTCATCCGAAGAGGAGGAGCAGGGATTAAACCAAAATGCAGCGTTGTGTGATGACATGATTATTTATTAAACAAAACAGACGAAGACGAAAACGAACTATACTTGATATAACTAACAAAACAACAAACGGAGTAGACAAACCTGAACGTAAGAACTTACATGTGACTCGAAGAACGCACGAACAGGAAAAATGACTACATAAAACYAAACGAACAAACAAACCGAAAACAGTCCCGTATGGTGCAACATAGACACAGACACAGGAGACAACCACCCACAAACAAACAGTGTGAAAACACCTACCTTAATATGGCTCTCAATCAGAGGAAATGAAAACCACCTGCCTCTAATTGAGAGCCATATCAGGTCACCCTTTAAACCAACATAGAAACAGAAAACATAGACTGCCCACCCAAACTCACGTCCTGACCAACTAACACATACAAAACTAACAGAAAACAGGTCAGGAACGTGACAGTTTGTCACTCAAAAGTAGCCAACCAATGGCTGTTTCTAACTGAGTGCTGCTGCAGCCGGTACTGTACTACTGCACCGCCATAGCTCTGCGTGTGATTGATTGAGACTGATCACGTGGACTTCGGAGATCAGTCTGTTTTAATGTATCAGAGTCCTCTGATGAACAAAACACTGTGTCATGACTTTTGTTTATTACATCTAACTTGTCTGAAGACAACCGAAAAAGCATGCCTACCTCTCACAGTGCATCAAAATGATTTGAGCATGAGCACGCAGGGTGAAAACGTAAGTATGCGCTCCCCTATTGGGGCTGCATACTATCAAATCAACATTCTATATGAATATATGAACCTGGTGAAATTCAAAGTATTTTAACAACTGTTACATTAACCGCTCTTGAATTTCACCAACCTTCTAAAACAAAACATAGAGAGTCTACCAGGCTGAAGGCATAATTCTGAATTCAGCTCAAAGCTACCCATAGGGTTCAGGGCAAGTGAAGGATGGTCCTCAATTGCCCCTATATGCATAGTGCCTCTTACACTATATCTACATGTAAAAGGTCAAAAGGTATTTCTGTACTATGTTAAACTTGCACCTTCTGTGGGGATTAACTCAATTAGTCTTTTGACTAGTTTAACTACCTCCCCGCCCTTGTGTGATCCCCTGCCACTGGACTGCTTTATCAGGTGCATTACAGTAGACTGGACTAGGAGCCATGGTGACTAATGGTGGTGCTGGGCATAGATTAGTACTCAATAGAGGGTTTGAAGGAGTCAGCCCCAGGATCTTGGAGGTGCTTTCCAAGTTATTTTCCTTAGGCATGGGAGATTCTTCTGGTCCTGTATTTCCATCTGATGTCCAGAGCTCGGAGAAGTCACTCTACTGCATCTACGTTGACCAAAGGTACTGCAGAATCACTGTCATCGAAGTGCGCTCTAATCATTGATTTCAAATGGCAGGAAGTTCACCTGCAGCAGTAGATTTCTTTGAACACCTTCTCTCTGCCATCGTGGTCTTGGATTCTATACGTGTGAGTTTGTGGATTGACTCAAGTCACTGTGAATATCTCAGGATTCCACTTGTCAGCCAACTTGCGGCGGCCCCTTTCACCCTTGTTGTCGATGAGGYCACGATCCCCAATGGACAAGCTGATGCCTCTAACACTCTTATCGTACTCTCCAGCTTGTCGTCTCTGTTGCTCGCTAGTGTGTCTTTAGGCAACACTCATAGCTTCATCCCATTGATCAGAGTCTCTGTATACTGTTGCAATCCA
Source organism: Salvelinus sp. IW2-2015 (assembly GCF_002910315.2). Classification (NCBI taxonomy): domain Eukaryota; kingdom Metazoa; phylum Chordata; class Actinopteri; order Salmoniformes; family Salmonidae; genus Salvelinus; species Salvelinus sp. IW2-2015. The sequence goes on along the minus strand of NC_036840.1, from coordinate 17,900,892 downwards.
CAACAATGGAGTCGTCCAAAACATTGCGAAACATCACATCCACTGGTAACCGAGGGGCCCCACCAAACATGATAAAGAATGGAGTAAAACTGTAGTCTCGTGAACAGCGGCATTTTAGGCAAATGTCAATGACTGCATTTTTTCAGGCCAGCCTTCTTTGGCTTTCAGGGATAGACTGCTGAGCATGCTGCCTAGTCCTGTTGAAGCATTCGTGGGGTGATACGCCATGGTTCTTGACTTTTGGACATCGGAGAGCTTAAGCAGTTCTGATTTTAGCTCGCTCTCGAAGTTCGCGCCCTTATCTAGGCATAAATAACAGCATATCGAATGCGTGACCAGGGCTGGCAAATCCTGGATCATTGTTACACTAACTTCCGCGACGCATACAAAGCCCTCCCCCGCTTTCCTTTCGGCAAAATTGACCACGACTCCATTTTGTTGCTCCCAGCCTATAGACAGAAACTAAAACGTGCTCAGGTCTGTTCAACGCTGGTCCGACCAATCTGATTTCATGCTTCAAGATTGATTCGATCACGTGGACTGGGATATGTTCCGGATAGCGTCGAACAACAACATGGATGTATGCGCTGATTCGGTGAGCGAATTTATTAGCAAGTGCATCGGTGGTGTTGTACCTACTGCGACTATTAAAACCTTCCCCAACCAAAAACCGTGGATTGATGGCAGCATTCGCGCAAAACTGAAAGCACGAACCACTGCTTTTAATCAGGGCAAGGTGACCGAAAACAAGACCGAATACAAACAGTGTAGCTATTCCCTCCGCAAGGCAATCAAACAAGCTAAGCATCAGTATAGAGACAAAGTAGAGCCGCAATTCAATGGCTCAGACACGAGCGGTATGTGGCAGGGTCTACAGTCAATCACGGACTACAAAAAGAAAACCAGCCTAGTCGCGGACCCCAATGTCTTGCTCCCAGACAAACTAAACAGCTTCTTTGCTCGCTTTGAGGACAATACAGTGCCACCGACGCGGCCCGCTACCAAAACCTGTGGGCTCTCCTTCACCGCAGCAAACGTGAGTAAAACATTTAAACGTGTTAACCCTCGCAAGGCTGCCGGCCCAGACGGCATTCCTAGCCGCATCCTCAGAGCATGTGCAGACCAGCTGGCTAGTGTGTTTACAGACATATTCAATCAATCCCTATCCCAGTCTGCTGTTCCCACATGCTTCAAGAGGGCCACCATTGTTCCTGTTCCCAAGAAAGCTTAGGTAACTGAGCTAAACGACTATCGCCCCACCTCCTCACCTCACCTCCATCATCATGAAGTGCTTTAAGGGTGCATTCACAAGGGTGCATTCTCAGCCCTCTCCTGTACTCCCTGTTCACCCATGACTGCATGGCCATGCACGCCTCCAACTCAATCATCACGTTTGCAGACGACACTACAGTGGTAGGCTTGATTACCAACAACGACGAGACGGCCTACGGGGAGGAGGTGAGGGCCCTCAGAGTGTGGCGTCAGGAAAATAACCTCACACTCAATATCAACAAAACAAAAGGAGATGATCGTGGACTTCAGGAAACAGCAGAGGGAACACCCCCCTATCCACATCGACGGGACAGTAGTGGAGAAGGTGGAAAGTTTTATGTTCCTCAGGGTACACATCACGGACAAACTGAAATGTTCCACACACAGAGACAGCGTGGGGAAGAAGGCGCAACAGCGCCTCTTCAACCTCAGGAGGCTGAAGAAATTTGGCTTGTCACCTAAAACACTCACAAACCTTTACAGATGCACAATCATGAGCATCCTGTCGGGCTGTATCACCGCCTGGTATGGCAACTGCTCTGCCCACAACTGTAAGGCTCTCCAGAGGGTAGTGAGGTCTGCAGAACGCATCACCGGGGGCAAACTACCTGCCCTCCATGACACCTACACCACCCGATGTCACAGGAAGGCCAAAATGATCATCAAGGACAACAACCACCCGAGCCACTGCCTGTTCACCCCGCTATCATCCAGAAGGCGAGGTCAGTACAGGTGCATCAAAGCTGGGACCGAGAGACTGAAAAACAGCTTCTATCTCAAGGCCATCAGACTGTTGAACAGCAATCACTAACATTGAGTGGCTGCTGCTGAAGTGATAGCTATACTGTATGTCAGCACCGACTGGGAATGCTCAACTGAGATGCAAACAATCCAGCTTTGTTCCATCATCCAACAGCTGCTTCCTCCTGGTATTGATACTTTGCCTGAACATGAGGAACTTTGAGATCTCCAGCTGCACGACCCTGTGATATAAGATAACCTCTTTCATCTTCAACAAGAAACGGCCCACTAGACGAGACCGATATGCTGTTTCTTCCAAAGTATTGTTACTGATGAAGCAGTGGGACCGCTTGATCCTAAGAGAGGGAGCTCTGCACCGTGTCATTAGGGAGAGCCACACAACCGGATACATTTCCAGTACATCTTAACAGAGGCATTGAGACTCAAAGCAACCTTGCAGAACAACAAGGCCAAGCTAGAACTCTAGCCCAAGCCAGACAGACGTTTTTCTGGCCTGCAATGGAGAGAGACATCAAGGAGTATGTACGATGCTGCCAGAGATGCGTTCTAACAAAGACTCCAGAGCCAGCGGCCAGACCCCGTCAGAGATCATCAATACCTGCTCTCCCATGGAGTTGGTGTGTTTGGATTTTTGGACAGTGGAAGACAGTAAGAAGAACTCAGTTTATGTTCTGGTGGTGACTGACCGCTTCACTAAACTTGCCCAGCAGTGGTCAAGGAGGTTATCTCCTGGGGATATGGAACTCACCAGAAGGCATCTTGGACATCATCATTCACCATTCCAACAGCCTCACGCAGAAGTGCTTGGTACGACTCCCTCATCAGTCTCTGGGCGACCGTTATTGCGACGAGGTCGCGGCTCAGAGCATCTGCTACTGTATTCTTGCTGCCTGGGATGCGCTTCAGATCAAAGTTTGCTCAAAAGCATCCAGTTTGGGTTTTTTCATCATGATGTATGTTAACAAGTTACTATCTGTCCAGACAGTGAACTCGTGCCCCTTAAGCCAGTACTGAATATCTCACACACACTCCATTTCAGTGCTAGAAATTCAAGTCTGTGTACTGGATAACTTCTCTGCTACTTGCTCAGGGTCTTGCTAACGAATGGTACTGTATGGGACTTGCTTTATCTTCAGCTCCAGGCACTTGACAAAGCACAGCTTCGAGACCATCCAAAGAGGTGTCCCTGAAGAGAATGAACAGCCTCTCAAAATCAGGGTGAAGCAGCATGACAGTTCAGAAGAGCATCCTTCAGCTTCTGGAATGTAACAACACACTCCTGTCCAATCCGATTGTTAACTTCCGGAAAATCCCACTGTTGCCCTTCTTCCCATCTCTTCTGCTTCTCTTTTGACCCCCATTGAGTGCAAACAAGGGCATGGCTATGGCAGAACAGTTAGGAATAAAATGCTGGTAATATAATACTATACTCAAGAAGGATTTCAGGCTCCGCGCAGAGTGAGTGCATCAGTCCACTTTCATCAGCTGAGCTTGGCTCATCTTGGTAATGGCTTCCACCTTTTCAGGGTCCACCGGCACACTGTTCTCGTTAATGATATGTCCAAGTAATTTCACTGTGGAATTTCTTGGGTGTTAGTTTGAGATTGTTGGCACGTAGACGGCTAAACACAACTTCAAGATGCTGCAGAGCCATTTCCTCAGTGGGTGCAAAGACCAAGTTGTCCAGGTAGCAAAGAAGACTTGAGAAATGTAGACACTGAACAAAAACAAGTCAACAATTTCAAAGATTTAGCTGAGTTACAGTTCACATAAGAATACATTGCAAGTTGAGGGATTTTCACAACAGTAGCCTGGTTATAAAAAGTCTATTGTCCTGCTAATAGGAAATGTAGACAATAGTAAAAATATCCTTGAATGAGTAGTCCAAACTTTTGACTGGTACTTGCTTAATTAATTAGATTAATATTATCATGTTTCTATTCCATAAATAACCAAAAACTCTCTGAGTTTCTGCTAGGATGGAACGGAAAATGTGGAGCTGTACAATGTGATGTCCGGCAGTACAGTACTGGGCTATTTAGCTAAAGAATCAGAGTGTCGTGCTTGTCTCAGAGCAGCACGAAACAGTGCTAAAATAGTTGTAGGCTTTTGCTTCTAACTTCAATATTCTCCTTAAATAAATAAGACCTACACTATTTTTAACAGTATATCTAAAAATAGTTGATGTGACTCTCCGCCAATAATTACATTTAGAGGATTGGAGGACTATATGAATATCTAAGGGGCATTTTCCATTAGATATTCTCAGATATTTTCACAGATCCTAAGGGGCTTTTATATCATTCTAAATTAATTAATAATAAATCGCTTTGTTCAAAAAGTAACAACATTTTGGAGATTTAGTTTTCATTTAACCTAGTGTGAGAGAAAAAGGCAATTCTTGAACATGGGGTGAGACATTCTCACTAATTTGTAAATAAAGCCTAGCTCGGCTATTATACAATTCTTTAGTAAAGGTTGAATAGTCTATTGTTCAGCTAATAGCCCATCCTGCTATGCTTGTGAAAAACTAATAATAATACTTTTTCCTCTTTCCACGTTAAAGATTCCAATAGACAAAGTGTTTTTAGCCACAATCGGCCCCAACACCAATTAATACATTTGGGCAGTCGATAGCGTGCTGAACTTTGGGCTAGAATGTTGAGGATTCGAAACCTGCTCCCTGTCTGCTATAATGAATGAGTTTGATACACCTGGTATTGGATGTGGCTGAAAAAAACTTGCTAAATAGCGATTTTCGTAAATAAAACTTTGACAAAAAAAAAAAGCACAATTGTTTGGCTCTACATTAACTAACATATTCCTCTTAATGGTAATGTTTTTGCATGACTCGTTATGCCGTTATAACTACATACATTTGCTTCCCCGTAATGTTTTGTTAGCCATCTTTGCTGAAGTCACCAGGGACGGGTGGCCCGCGTCAAATTTGTCATTGGAACCACTTTATATGATTGGTCATATAAACACCTTGAGACACACAAATGCATAATGAGTGCTCTAACTCCCCCTTGTGGTGGTCTGGAGCAATGAAGCTGGGTACCTCTATGTCGCGGGGTGTAAATTCGCAACTTTTACAGGATGAACCACTGTAGAACGCTTCTGTCTATTTGAGCTGGTCTAACGTGGCTTTAAAAGAAAATATGTATTGGATAGTAAAACATAAGACTCTATGCAAGTATCCATTTCAATAGAATGTTACCACAACAACTGTTTCAGAGCACCCGTCTGAATGTGCCAGAGCGCAGAATAACTGATGAATTTACGAAAGCTCAACACCCGTTGAATATGGCCGGTGTCAGTAAATGTCAGCAAAAAAGCACAATTCAATTGTTGCCAGGAGCACAGTTACAGTCACCAACGCTCTAGATAACATGAAAACAGCCTAACCAGCTCTGCTAGGGTGTGAAAAATGGTCAGAGTTTGTGTGGGGGCTAAAGCTTAAGATGATTCTTATGGCATTACACACAGTCAGTGTGAACCAGAGTAACTTGACACAACGGGCCAAGCAAGCTGTACAAACAAAACGGTTACGACACAGAACTTCTTATCTCATGAAAGGGGTTGCAGTCTGTCGTGAAGCATTCATCCATGTATATGGGAAAGAGTATAGCTACAGTTTCAGATATTATATGTTTCTAATTTTGCCAAAGTTGTTTTCATTTCAAGTTGAAGCTTACTGTTAGCTAGCTAGCTAAGCAGAGAAATGTGAATTCCTTCGCTCCACCATCCCCTTCCTTAGTTACATCATCGCTGCAGGGAATGTACAGATGGATCCCGGAAAGGTGAGAGCGGTGGGTGGATTGGCCCCAGCCTATGTCCAGAGTGCAGCTGCAACTTTTCCTGGGATTTGCCAACTTCTATCGCCACTTTATCCGGGGTTACAGCACCCTGGCTTCCCCCGTCTGTACTGACCTCTCCCAAGATTCAGTTCACAGCTGCTGACCGGGTGTTCCAGGACCTCAAGCACCGCTTCACCATTGCTCCCATATTGGTTCATTCTGACCCGTCCCGTCAGTTCGTGGTAGAGGCCGATGCTTTGGATGTCGGAGTGGGGGCTGTCCTGTCCCAGCGTTCTGCCCTGGAACTCAATTTACATCCCTGCGCCTTCTTCTCCCATCACCTCAACGCCCCGGAGAGGAACTACGATGTGGGGAATCGTGAGCTTCTCGCGGTGACGATAGCGTTGGAGGAGTGGAGACACTGGTTGGAGGGGGCGGAACATAAGTTCATTGTGTGGATGGACCACAAGAACCTGGAATATCTCCGCACCGCCAAGCATCTCAATTCCAGGCAAGCTAGATGGGCCCTGCTTTCCACCTGGTTTAACTTCTCCCTCTCCTACCGACCAGGATCCAAGTACATCAAGCTGGATGCGCTGTCAGGCCGCTATATCCCTGCAACTTCACCCTCGGATCCGAGACCATCCGTCCCAACTCATTTCTGGCGACGGCACTCATCTGGGGAATAGGGAAGCAGGACCGTGAGGCACAGCGTTCCCAGCCGAATCCCGAGTGGGGGCCCAGATAACCGGATGTTTGTGCCTGACGCTGTCCACTTCTCGGCCCTGGAGTGGGCCCGTCTCCGCATTCGTCACCGCCTGCACGGTCTGTGTGCAGAACAAGACTCCTTGGCAAGCTCCGGCTGGTCTTCTTCAACCACTGCCTGTCCCTCACTGTCCCTGGTCTCACATATCCCTGGACTTCATCACTGGTCTTGCCCAGTCTGAGGGCAACACTGCCCTCCTGACAATAGTGGACCGGTTTTCCAAAGCCGCCCACCTCATTCCTCTCCCCAAGCTACCCTCCACCAAAGAGACTTCCAGCTCATGGTGCAGCATGTCTTCCGGATCTATGGACACCCGGTGCACATGGTCTCAGACCGAGGCCCTCAGTTTTCGTAATGGTTCTGGAAGGCGTTATGCACGCTCATTTCYTCGTCGGCCAGCCTGTCCTCCGGGTCCCACCCTCAGTCGGAGCGAGCCAATCAAGACCTGGACACGACTCTTCGATGCCTTGTCTCCTCCAACCCCACCACCTGCAGCCAGCAACTCATGTGGGTTGAATACGCCCGCAACACCTCCCCTGCTCTGCCACTGAGCTCTCGGCTTTTGAGTGTTCCCTGGGTTATCAGCCCCTGTTCTACCCGGAGCAAGAGGAAGAGGTCGGAATACCCTTGGCCCAGATGTTTGTCCACCGCTGTTGTGGGACCTGGAAGAGAGCCCGGTCGGCTCTTCTCAAGACCACCTCCAGGTATCGATGACAAATGGACCACCACCGGACCCCGGCTCCCCTGTATCGTCTCGGGCAAAGGGTATGGCTGTCCAGTCATGACCTGCCCCTTCCGGTGTAGTCCCGCAAACTTTCCCCCCGCTTTATCGGCCCTGTGTTATACCTGTGTTCTCTGTTTGTCTTGTCAGGTATTATCAGTGTGTTTTCCAGTCTCCCTGCTTTCTCAATTTCTGTTTCCCCGGCTCAGACCATTCTGCCTGCCCTGACCCAGAGGCTGCCTGCCGTTCTGTACCTGCCTGACTCTGACCGTTTACGGACTTCTGCCTGTTCTGAGCACGAGCCTGCCTGCTGTTCTGTACCTTATTGACTCTGCTATTGATTACGGACCTCTGTCTGCCTTTGACCTGTCTTTTGCCTGCACCGTTTGGGTCAATAAACATCTATGACTCTAGCTGTCTGCATCTGGGTCTTATCCTGAGTTCTGATATGACCCACCAATTTAGACAAATGTCTGGGTGAACATAATCTAATACTTAAACAAATATTTTTAATTTGGACACTTTCTGTTTATCTGGAATTTTTCCTTATTGTAGGCTACTACTTTTAGTCTTAATCTTTACTACACTACTCACTGTTTAGCACATGACCTCAGATATGAATTCTTAAAGAGATGGGTTGGGCTGGCTGAAGAGGGTGTGAACAATGCTGAATGGGTGTAGATAAAGGAGAGCTCTCCAGTAGGTACCAAAACATTAAAAGGCAATTTTCTCAAAAATGAGGTTACAAGTTTATCAATTTTCACAGCAGAATTACTTTCCCATTGTTCCCCAAATGCAGTGTATGCTTCTGTCTCTGCTTTTAGCCAATGTAAAAAACAATTTCAAATTTTGCTACTTAAGACCGAATCAAGGCCGTCAGTCACAAATGTTGCACAATCCAGGTGTGGAAAGCTCTTTTAAGAGACTTACCCAGAAAGGACTCACAGCTTTAATTGCTGCCAAAGGTATTTCTACAAAGTATTGACTTGGGTGGAAATACTTATTTAAATTAGATAGTGCTGTATTTCATTATTATTATTATTTTTTCACTTTTACATTATGAGGTATTCTGTGTAGCTGAGTGAGACAAAAAAATAATACATTTTTAATCCAGGCTGTAACGCAACAAAATGTGGAATAAGTCAAAGTAAATTAATACTTTCTGAAGGCACTATAGAATCGTGAGAATTGCAATACATATCGTATCGGCACCTAAATATCACAATAATATCATATCGGGGAAAATAAGCGATGCCTGGAGGGGGTGGAGACAATCACAAGGACAGGTGAAACAGGGCGTGACAGAAAGTGCACAAGATAAATGATCAATATGCCTATGCATCATAATTACCTGGAGAAATCTGACCTTCAATTTGTAAACAAAGCTGCTGTACTTATAATTAGTAAAACCTTAATTTGTCACTTTGAAGGGACCCAAATGATAAATTACTCTTTCATCTATACATTTTGAGATATATTAAACCAGATAAAATATTACATTTTATTTGGGACTTACTGAGTCTGGCTTTAAAGATGCATCGTAAAAATAACAGCTGAAGATGTCACACCCATTTCTCAAAACACCACGCAGCGCACTCGTTACAAAGTTAAACTTAACTGTGTCGTTACAGGAGGTGTCCTGTGCTGAAAATTATTCCAGAATATAGGCTAAAGAGCTCGCTGTAGGTCTTAAATTATTGATGGCTATTGTCATCTTTTTAAAAATCCCTTTTTTTACACAATACAGTTTTTCCATCAACAGAAGAAATGTTTTGTAGCCTATTATGTACAGTGCCTTCAGAAAGTTTTCATACCCCTTGACTTATTACACAATTTATTGTGTTAGTCTGAATTCAAAATGGATTAACTACATAGATTTTTTTCTCACTCATCAACACCCCATAATGACAAAGTGAAAACATGTTTTTGGAAATGTTTGCAAATTTATTGAAAATGCAATACAGATATGAGTCAATACTTTGTAGAAGCACCTTTGGTGGCTATTACAGCTTTGAGTCTTTTTGGGAAAATCTCTAAGAGCGTTGCACAACTGGATTGTACAATTTTTTWATTTTTTTTATTCAAGCTGTCAAGTTGATTGTTGATCATTGCTAGACAGCCATTATCAAGTCTTGTCATAGATTTTCAGTCAAAACCATAACTACGCAACTCAGGAACATTCAACATCGTCTTGGTAAGTACTCCAGTGTAGATTTGGCCTTGTGTTTTAGGTTATTGTCCTACTGAAAGGTAAATGTGTCTCCCAGTGTCTGTTGGAAAGCAGACTGCATCAGGTTTTCCTCTAGGATTTTGCCTGTGCTTATAGCTGTATTCCGTTTCTTTTTACCCTAAAAAACTCCCCAGTCCTTGCCGATGACAAGCATACCCATAACATGATGCAGCCACCACCATGCTTGAAAATATGAAGAGTGGTACTCTGTGATGTGTTGGATTTGCCCCATAATGCTTTGTATTCAGGAAAAAAATTGTATTTCTTTGCCACATCTTTTGCAGTATTACTTGTTATTTTACCTGAAATGCACAAGGTCCTCTACTCCAACAATTAATCCACAGATAAAAGGGTAAACCGAGTTTGTTTCTAGTAATCTCTCCTCCAGGCTTCTTCTTCTTCTTCTTTGGACTTTATATGGCAGTTGGCAACCAACTTTAAGGTGCATTACCACTAACAACTGGACTGGAGTATGGATCTCAGTTCATCTTTCAATCACCCACGTGGGTATATGCTCCTAAAAAACAATTAGGAGATGGGAGAGGCGGGACTTGCAGCGCCTCAAGCATCACAAATAGAACCAGCGAGCGGTGTGGTCAGCATGTGAGTATTGTGGAGCAAATACAATGTTGTTAATCCATCCTCAATTCTCCTATAACAACCATTAAACTGCCGTCAGAGCTTCAGGGAGAGGAGATGGACACACAGGGATCAGTCATGTTATACAACACAAGTATTTGTATTTTTTTTTTTTTTACACTTGATCATTCTAAGACTGACAGTTATTGTGTGTGAGTCATGTGTTAGTATCCAAGATGGCGTAGCAGTGCAGATGTGGTTTGTTGTCCTCTCGTTTACTTTTGGTCTTTTTTGTATATATTCCAATTTATTTTCCAATCTGTTTTTCCATTTTTTAATTAAATATACCTTCCGGTAACCCGCCTCACTCAATGTGACACGGATCCGCTATTTTTTTAAGACCCTATAGCCCAAACTTTCATCAGAAGGTAGCCAGCTAATTAGCTAAGTTACTAGCCATTTAGTCATTGTTAGCCACTGCTAGCGACCTTTACCCTCTGCTCAGGCACCAGCCATTTTTTTAGCCTGGATAATACCTGCCAGCCTCGGACTGTTTTTCTCCACTACAACGCCAGATTCCTGCCGTAAATCCCTGGACCATTGATCATCACAGCTAGCTATCTTCAACTGAGTGACCCAGCCCCGAAGCTAGCCCTGAGCCAGGCGCATCTCCTGGCTAGTAAACGAAATTCCCACAACTACAATAGCTCTTTCGCCATCTGGCCCGGTACCTTCGTCGACACGGCGCCCCGCCGTACCACCACGACCGGTCCGCATTCCATCAGCTGTGCCTTCAACCAGCCTTTGCCGGACGACGGAGCAGACGCTTCTACTTACCCCGGACTGCTAACTTTAAACGCGGTGTCTCCCGCATGCTAGCGTAGTAACGACTACCTAGCGGTTTCCCTGTTTCATCTATTGCTGTACACTATGATCACTTGGCTACATAGCTGATGCCTGCTGGACTGTTCATTTATCACGGTACTCCACTTTGTTTACCTTTGTTTATCTGTCGCCCTAGCCCCGAACTCAGGCCCTGTGTGTAGTTAGCCGACCCTCCCTGCCCATTCATCGCCATTTTACCTGTTGTTGTTGACTTAGCTGATTAGCTGTTGTTGTCTTATCCGTTGTTGACTTAGCTAGCTCTCCCAATCAACACCTGTGATTGCGTTATGCCTCACTTTATGTGTCTCTCAAATGTCAATATGCCTTGTATACTGTTTAGGATAATTATCATTGTTTTAGTTTACTGCGGAGCACCTAGTACCACTGTACATGCCTTAGATACCTCCTTTGTCCCACCTCCCACACATGCGGTGACCTCACCCAGTATAACCAGCATGTCCAGAGATGCAACCTCTCTTATCATCACTCAGTGCCTGGGCTTTCCTCCACTGTACCCGCACCCCACCATACCCCTGTCTGCACATTATGCCCTGAATCTATTCTACCACTCCCAGAAATCTGCTCCTTTTATTCTCTGTCCCCAACGCACTAGACGACCAGTTTTGCTAGCCTTTAGCCATACCCTCATCCTACTCCTCCTCTGTTCCTCGGGTGATGTGGAGGCTAACCCAGGCCCTGCGTGTCCCCAGGCACTCTCATTTGTTGACTTCTGTAATCGAAAAAGCCTTGGTTTCATGCATTTTAACATCAGAAGCCTCCTCCCTAAGTTTGTTTTACTCACTGCTTTAGCACACTCCGCCAACCCCAATGTCCTTGCCGTGTCTGAATCCTGGTTTAGGAAGGCCACCAAAAATTCTGAAATTTCCATACCCAACTACAACATTTTCCGTCAAGATAGAACTGCCAAAGGGGGAGGAGTTGCAATCTACTGCAGAGATAGCTTGCAAAGTTCTGTCATACTTTCCAGGTCTATGCCCAAAAAGTTCAAGCTTCTAATTAAAAAAATTAATCTCTCCAGAAATAAGTCTCACTGTTGCCACCCGTTATAGACCCCCCTCAGCTCCCAGCTGTGCCCTGGACACCATATGTGAATTGATTGCCCCCCCATCTATCTTCAGAGTTCATTATGTTAGGTGACCTAAACTGGGATATGCTTAACACCCCAGCAGTCCTACAATCTAAACTAGATGCCCTCAATCTCACACAAATGATCAAGGAAACCACCAGGTACAACCCTAAATCCGTAAACATGGGCACCCTCATAGATATTATCATGACCAACTTGCCCTACAAATACACCTCTGCTGTTTTCAATCAGGATCTCAGTGATCACTGCCTCATTGCCTGCATCCGCTATGGGTCTGCGGTCAAACGACCACCCCTCATCACTGTCAAACGCTCCCTTAAACACTTCTGCGAGCAGGCCTTTCTAATCGATCTGGCCCAGGTATCCTGGAAGGATATTGACCTCATCCCGTCTGTCGAGGATGCCTGGTCGTTCTTTAAAAGTAACTACTACTACATGATTCCATGTGTGTTATTTTATAGTTTGTCTTCACTATTATTCTACAATGTAGAAAATAGTAAAAATAAAGAAAAACCCTTGAATGAGTAGGTGTGTCCAAACTTTTGACTGGTACTGTATGTGGAGTCCCAAAAACCAAGGCATTAACATTATAGGGAATGGGGAGAGCGGAATGGAATGTGACTGGAGCGGAGATCTGTGTGGTTCATAAATTAAGGAAGGGGGTAGTAGAATCTGGGGAACAATACCACTCCGCTGTGTATAGTGATATCAGGAAATAGCTAGTTGGAGAGGAAGGACAGCTAACTGTGTACAATATAGAGACTACTATGAAGTTAAATTGAACGTCACACACCCAGATCATGGTGGGAGTAGCAGAGATAGTGTGGTCATTTCAGACACTATTGTCAACTTTCAGTGAGGTGTTCATCAAAGAAGGTACGATTTGAAGGATGCTATAGTAACAGCAAGGAACTGGACTAGAGCGCAAATGAGGGGATTTTGAGGTATGCATCATGGGCAGTGTTAGTAGTAGCAGGGGTTACCTTAGTAGCATTGTTGGGATATCATCTTCTGAGGGCATTGATGTGAAACGTATATACAGTGCTGAGTTACCTCAAGATGTAAATAAGAATTTGTTCTTAAGTGACTTGCCTAGTTACATTGCAATGTCTGAATACCAAACAATGCATAGGAAAGATGTGCGTAGGAAATGGGTACATTTCCTTAGTCTGAGTCGGCCCCATGTTGAACAGGGCTGTAGTAAATAGCTACATAGGTAGTATTATACCCTGTTCCCAGTAACACACCATGGCTGCGTTTGAAATGGCACCCTATTCCCTACATAGTGCACAAACATATGTGGTCCAAAGTAGTGCACTATCTAGTGAATAAGGTGCCTTTTCAGATGCAGCCCATCAGTTTCTTATTCATCCTCTTCCTCACCAGCCACTCATGTCCCGCCCAGTGTACTACCAGTATAACAGTCGCTGACTAGCCACCATCATCATAATTAACTTTATTATCATCTTTCAAGTCAAATCTATATTGTATATTTATTTTTTATCTTCTATTGCAAATTAAAAACATCTAGATACACCCTTCATCTGTCATTTCAAATTCCACAATTTTGCTGAAGTTATACATGCATTATTTCAATAAACACTGCACTTTCTGAATTAAAAAATATATAACTATGCTAATGAGGGCTGTTCTACAATACATTTCTCCATAAACCTTAGGAATAGTAACCTTCTCTCAAGTAGGGTGTAGAAGGTCCATGTATCGAATGATGTGATAACAGCAGTGATGATGTAGAACAGAGCAGCCTCATATAAACCAATCTCACTGAAAGACGTTCAAGGAAACTTTCCCACTGTGTGCGCGTGGGTCTCAGATGAATGGGAAGGTCAAAGCAACTTTAGACTATTTTTGACCTTGGTCCTGGTTGAGATCTGCATACCTTTTTTTCCCAATACCTCTTTTCCCCACTCCCTTCTTTACCTCCATCCTTTCATTGKGATTAACAACCTTATTCTATCAAATCACTGATTTTAACAAGTTCACATTTTATTTTATTAAGACCACCAGACATAACTGCAGTTTCACATTTTTATTAATCTTTTTGTATTGAAATTCGTACTTTGGGTCGTTAGGACTTTTTCCAACGCAAAATCCATTATTTTCATGTAAATCCAACTGGCAGACAATTCCTATTGGTTGACCCAGGGTGCACGTGGCCTGTGGTTGGTCAACCCTAGCTCAAGTCCCACCCATTCATTTTAAACCTCCGAGACACTAATCTAGCGTTTCCCCCCCCCACCATAACAGTTAAGATTAGTGTGATTCATAAATGGTACCCAACTGTAGTGCACCACTTTTAACCAGGACCCTTTGAGAGCTCATAGGGAGTGCTATGGGCCCTAGTTAAAAGTAGGGCACTATGACAGAAGAGCAAGAGGCTGCACTGCAGTACCTGGTTCGAATCCAGGCTGCATCACATCCGGCCGTGATTGGGAGTCCCATAGGGCGGCGCACAATTGGCTCAGCGTCGTCCGGGTTTGGCCATGGTAGGACGCCATTGTAAATAAGAATTTGTTCTTAACTGACTTGCCTATTTAAATAAAGGTTCAATTAAAAAAATAAGGGCATAGGGTGCTATTTGGGGGACACATCCATTCCCGTTTTGACCACAGGCTACGGAAACCCAAGAGACAAACACCTTGCTCCTCTAAAAACGAGATTGATTAACAGATAAACCTGATAATGTATTGATCAACATTATTGATCCAACAAAGTTAAACATGATGCTTCCATTCCGTCAGTACTGCGAGAGGCAATGGCACCCTATTCCCCATTGAGTAAACTACTTTTGACCAGAGCACAGGTCAAAAGTAGTGCACTATAAAGGGAATAGGGTGCCATTTGAGACGTATCCCAGGGAACGGCCTAGTTACAAACCAAACACCAATACCCTAACCCATGCACTCTGGTTCCCCATCACGTGACACCTCAAATTATGCACTTCTTTAGATCAGGACGCCAGGTTCTGATTAAAAGTAGGACTATATTGCGGCGTTTACACAGGCAGCCCAATTCTGATAATTTTCACTAAATTGGTCTTCTGACCAATCAGAACAGCTCAAAAATATTTGATTGGAAAAGATCTGATGTAATTGGTCAAAAGACCAATTAGTGGGGAAAAAAATACCCGAACTTGGGTGACTGTGTAAACGCAGCCTATGGGGAATAAAACTTCAACCTTTTCACCCACAAGGAGGTAGTGAACAATGGTGTAGGGCAGGGGTATTCAACTCTTACCATACAAGGGTCAGAGCCTGCTGGTTTTCTGTTCTACCTGATAATTAATTGCACTCACCTGGTGTCCCAGTTCTAAAATCAGTTCCTGATTAGAGGGAAAGATAAAAAATGCAGCGGAACTGGCTTCGAGGTCAAGAGTTGAGTTTAAAGGGTGTAGGGGATAGGAAAGATGAGTAATTGGTTTGGAACCGGGCTCATGAGAAATAAAAACAGCTCTACACAGAGTGAGTCTGTATGATGATGATGTCATAACAGGAAATGAGACAGAAGAGTAATGTCATATTGTGACCAGAGGTACGTCGTAACAGAAATCTAGAACGGCCAACTGTGTCGTCCAAGTTGGCTCCAGTCGTCGTTCATTAACAATAATTACATTCGTAGTTGGATTCCAATTAGAATGGTAACGTTGTGGAACATTCTGGCGCCAACAAGGCTGCCATGAAACGTATAAATGCAGATCTCAAAATGGCACCCTATTTTTACTAGGTAGTGCACTGTATGGTGGAACAGGGTATCATTTGCAATTCGCTTGTTGTATTAGCATGGAACTTTTAGGTGCCAACATGGCAACCATGAAAAGTAAAAAATAAAGTCGGAAAATCTCAAGAGTTTGCAATTTCTCTGTATGTATGCCTTTATATGCGTCCGAAAAAMCACCCATTTTCTTATGGAGTGCACTACTTTAGATCAGGGCCCACAATGGTAGGGCCCTGGGCCCAGATTCACAAAACCTTAAATCTATATTTAAGAAGAAATGTCTTAAGGAAAAAAATAGTTAAGAAAGTTAAGCAAAGTTTCTATTCCTCAAAAAGGTTATTGGAAATGTTATTGCACATTTTCTCCCTAAGTAAAAAATTAAAGACTTTATTTTCAAGTATCTAATTTCATTAATTTCATCATAAATAATATTTAAAGCAATTGAACATCATCAACTTCATCTAAAAGTTTCAGTATTGATAATTTTAAACCCAAGTTTTAGAACAGTAATAAATATGCTAACATGATTGCCATTGCTTGCTAAAACGGTTGCCTAGCAACAAACATCTTAAGAAGATTGAGAAGTTCATAAGAAAATCATTAAATCTTAAGATAATGCACTTAAGAATAAAAACAAGCTAGTTTGAAAGTGTTTGCGTTTAGAAGTGTTTTGTGAATCTGGGCCCTGGTCAAAAGTAGTGCACTACATAGGGAATAGGGTACTATTTGGGATATATCCCTTGAATGCAGCAGCATTCAAGGGATATCTGTTGATACTGATACCCCACCCCTGTCCTTTAATAAACAAGTTGAAACAAATAAAATAAAAATCTTAAAGAAAATAAGTTCCCCCACCCCCTTACAGGTTTCTACCTACACACCCTGGACCTGTGTGTGTTTTGCGGTCAAGGCCGCCAGAGTCTCTGCAAGGTTATGTGAACGTGAGTGTTTGTGCTCCCTGGGGTTGAGGGGGACTCCTAGTATTTCACTCCCGGAACGAACTCCTTCGCATCAGGGTTCAAGTTGCTTTTCCTCTGCAGAGATAGATAGATGGAGTGGGGGGGGGGGGGGAGATTGAGGGACGGAGGAGTGGAGTGATTAAGGAGAGAGAGAGAGAAAGTGTGAGAACCCTCAAATTGTACAAACTAATTTACATTTTACAACGACAAGACCATTGTTGTACAGAATATGGTGTGTGTAAGTGAATGGGTTTTCCTTAAAGTGTGTGTGTTCCATGCAGAAGCATCACCACAACGCATAATATTGTGGAGAATTTGGTAGTATGTCCAACAGGCCTCACAACCGCAGAGCGGTTTGCTGATGTCAACGTTGTGAACAGAGTGCCCCATGGTGGAGGTGGGGTTATGGTATGGGCGGGCATAAGCTACAGACAACAAACACAATTGCATTTTATTAATGGCAATTTGAATGCAGAGATACCATGACGAGTTCTTGAGGCCCATTGTCGTGCCATTTATCCGCCGCGATCACCTCAGGTTTCAGCATGATAATGCATTGCTCCATGTCGCAAGGAACTGTACACAATTCCTGGAAGCTGAAAATGTCCCAGWTTTTCCATGGCCTGCATACTCAGACATGTCACCTATTGAACATGTTTGGGATGCTCTGGATCAACATGTACGACAGCTTGTTCCTGAGAGAGGAGTGGGACAACATTCCACAATCAACAGCCTGATCAACTATGCGAAGATGTCGTGCTGCATGAGGCAAATGGTGGTCACATCAGATAATTTTTCTGATCCACGCACCTACCTTWAAAAAAAATGGGCCGAAATTCGCCCAACTTATTGTGGGAAGCTTGTGGAAGGCTACCTGAAACGTTTGACCCAAGTTAAACAATTTAAAGGCAATGCTACCAAATACTAATTGTGTGTATGTAAACTTCTGACCCACTGGGAATGTGATGAAAGAAATAAAAGCTGAAATAAAGCATTCTCTACTATTATTCTGACAATTCACATTCTAAAAAAAAAATGCTGATCCTAACTGCCCTAAAACAGGGAATTTTTACTAGGATTAAATGTCAGGAATTGTAAAAATGTATTTGGCTAAGGTGTATGTAAACTTCCAACTTCAACTGTCCATACACATACAAAATATCGATATGCATGTATATCATACAGAAATTGGTTCAAATATCACCAAAAAGAAATTTGCAGAATACTGTAGCCTAGGCCTATATAAATATTTGCTCATATGGGCAGAATATTTTATATAAATTCATTCATATGGTTATATAAAAGGCTGAAGGCTAAAAACAGACTATACTATATCTATACAAAAGGAGGGGGTTGTCTTGAATATTCCATCTGTAAACCAGTACTTAAGAGTTGCACAGGGGCTCCAAGTTGCATGTGGTTGTAAAGATCTAAATTTTGGCTTGCTGGAGGAACAGCTCTCCATTGTAGCCCTTATAGCTGTCAGGGATGACGAGTTCAGAGAGGGATGTAGGTACAGGGGCCATGCCGGTTAGTTCTTTTGTACCAGGCCTGTATTATAACTTCATGTTTTTCCAGAGAGAGCATTTCTCCCCAAATAGACACAGGCCATCCATGTGTACCACAGTCCACAACTTGGTTGGTTTCTTCCTGGGTCTCCATGCTTCTCTCCTTCAGGACATTCACCTTTCGGATCTGAAGCCGAGCATTCTCTAGATAACCATCAGTGAGGATTAGGCAACTTCGGCATAGGAAAGCATCATACTCGGTGCACTTCCAAAAGGACATGTATGTATATACACAAAAGTATGTGGATACCCCTTCAAATTAGTCGATTCTGCAATTTCAGCAATACCGGTTGCTGACAAATGTATAAAATCGAGCACACAGCCATGCAATCTCCATAAAAAAAACATTGGCAGTACAATGACCTTACTGAAGCGCTCAGGGACTTTAAAACGTGGCAGTCATAGGATGCCACCTTTCCAAAAAGTCAGTTCATGTCAAATTTCTGCTAGAGCTGCGTTGGTCAACTGTAAGTGCTGTTATTGTGTAGTGGAAACGTCGAGGAGCAACAACAGCTCAGACGCAAAGTGGTAGACCACACAAGCTCACAGAACGGGACCGCCGAGGGCTGTAGTGCGTAAAAAATAGTCTGTCCTCAGTCACAACACTCACTACAGAGTTCCAAACTGCCTCTGGAAGCAACAACTGTTCCTCTGTAGATTCATGAAAAACGGGTTTCCATGACCAATTAGCAGCACAAAAGCCAAAGACTACCATGCACAATGTCAAGCGTCAGCTGGAGTGGTGTAAAGCTCATCCCAATTGGAACATTTGGGATGAGCAGTGGAAACTCGTTCTATGGAGTGATGAATCACGCTTCACCATCTGGCAGTCCGATGGACTAATCTGGGTTTGGCGGATGACAGGAGAACGCTACCTTCCCCAATGTAGAGTGCCGAAAATAAAGTTTGGTGGAGGAGGAATGATGTGTGGGGCTGTTTTTCATGGTTCGGACTAGGCCCCTTAGTTCCCAGTGAAGAGAAATCTTTACACTACAGCATACAACGACATTCTAGACCTTTTTCAGGTCTGTGCTTCCAACTTTGTGGCAACAGTCTGGGAAAGGRTCTTTCCTATTTCAGCATGACCATTCCCCCGTGCACAAAGCAAGGTCTATACAGAAATGGTTTGTCGAGATCGGTGTGGAAGAACTTGACTGGCCTGCAAAGAGCCCTGACCTCAACACCATCAAACACCTTTGGAATGTATTGGAACGCCGACTGCGAGCCAGGCCTACAGCCCACAATCGGTGCCCGACCTCCTTAAAGCTCTAGTAGCTGAATGGAAGCAAGTCCCACAGCAATGTTCTACTGGAAAGCCTTCCCGGAAGAGTAGAGGCTGTTATAGCAGCAAAAGGGGGACTAATGCCATATTTAATGCCCAGGATTTTGAAATGAGATTTGACGAGCAGGTGTCCACATACTTTTGGTCATGTCTGTCAGTGTTCCCCTTCATGCACCAGGATATTTTTTTCCATGCACAGAGGAAGAATTCAGGTTCCATTGCTTGTTCTTACCTCCTCTAAAAATAATGAATGCTGAGGGTAGTAGTGCAAGATCTTTTTAACCACACTATTTGGATTATTAACATGAACAACTTGCAATTCAATTGCTGGACTATTCAAAGCCATCTATCCAACCCTTCTACTCAGATCCGGCAGTTCAGAGGATAGTTTCAAAGGTAATCAACTAGGCCTAATTATTGTTCATTAGCAGCATACTTTAGTTTGTGTGCCTATTATTTTACATTTAAGTATGACCTAAAGAGAAACGTATTCTGTTGTCATGGGAATGTAACACATTCCCCCCCAAAATGTACTTGTCCAACATCGTGCATAATAAAATGGTGAACCTTGTATTAATGGCAGTGTTTTGTCTATCAATATAAAGCATTTATCTGTGAAATTAGACAATGAACTTGAACCCTGTTTCAACAAATAAAAAAAGCTTTATTTCCTTGTAATTTTATTACAATGTTATAGTCTTGTGAATCTCATGCATATTTTTTGATTGAAAATGGGATCAATGGGAGAGATTGACAAATACTGATTTCAAAACAAATGGACTACATTCTCATTTATATTTGCAAGACATGAGGTGAGTATCAAAACGTTTTTAAAAGATGCCCTTGCCTTCAAAGTTGAACCTCAGATAGATCTTTAGTATAATAGCCGTTAAGGTCAACTCATTAAGGGAGTCTGTTCTTTTGAAATATGATACGGAAAATGTAGGCTAATGAAACGACATAGGCCATTACAAAATCCATTTGACCTATGGGTCATTCTTGGGCTGCGGTAATATATTTTAGAAGTATACTATTTTTTTAAAGATAAAATGCATTTTCTGAACACCCCACAACATTAAGTACATATTAAACCTTCAAGAAAACATTCCCCAACTCCGGCATTAAAGCCCTTTTATTGTCAATTTGTCTGATATGGACACATTTATCTTCAACCCTGTCACAGACAATATGGACGTCGTCTGAATATAATTATAAAAAGATACTTGTTATAAAAGCAACATTTACCTAATGCTCATGTGTTCCCCAAACCAACTATTATAATATACAATTCATGTAAAACCTCAAATTTACTATATTAAACCCTGAAATACACATCGTCAGCGAGCTCATGTAAAATAAAAAAATGCTTTCAATTCAGAATTAACTAATCTTCTTCAGATTGTGCTTAACATTTCAGACTGAGCTCAGAAAGCATCAAATTCATATTCTTCTTTGCCATTTTATTTACCAAATATTGTCATTTGACGGGGTTGAGACTAGAGTTGAAAACTGTGAAAGGGTTAATGAGACATCAGTTTCCATATAAATTAGTTTACTATCAAAATCCCTCTAAGATTTACCCCAAAACATTGCATTTCATTGTATGCAACCACGTAATAAGGACATTAGATATATTTAGAATACTCTGGGTTTTATTAACCAAACTGCAGTAAATATCTAAACAAATAAAAACCATCACGCATTAGAGTAATTAACATTCAACAGGTTATCAGAAAAGTTCAACGTGTCAAACTGTAGGAACATTTTCCAAGGGCGTTTAGAATGCTAGAACAGCTAACTACAGCACTACTGCCAGCATGACTATCCTTCTCTGGAGCACCATATTCATTAATTCATGGTTTTCTTCCTGAGAGTCTGGCCCACACATCTCTCTCAACGAGGCGGGATGTCACACGCTGTGGGGGTGGAATCGTCCACACCGGTGCCGCCCATTGACTCTGTACCGGCAACCCCTGTATATATATATCCCCGTTATTGTTATTTACTGCTGCTCTTCAAATTATTTTTCCTCACCTCTTTTGTTTTTTTTAGGGGGGGAATTTCTTAACTGCATTGTTGGTTAAGGGCTTGTAAGTAAGTAAGCAATTCACTGTAAGGTCTACACTTGTTGTATTCGGCGCATGTGACAAATTTGATGAAGGACTTCATCCAATTGACACCAGTGGATGTCGTCTTGAGAAGGCCAGAAAAATTTGTTTGGTACTACACGACGCAAACATTTCACTTATACACTCATTCCATCCGTGCCGAGAATGATGCGTGCCTGAATACAGGTTATCATATTCCACTACACACCACTACCCAAAAAGACTTGGATTTGTCTACAGCTTGTGGATTTTCCTCATTGGCTGGCTGTTCTGGAGCAGCCAGGACCTTCTGCCTGAAATTGAAGTGATGCGTGTTAAAGCATGTACAGCTTAGGTCCTTCTTTGTTGAACAAAGGCAGCTGACATCACAAGACATCAGCTCACCAGGAGCAAGGATGATGACCTGGTGTACTCTCATGGTGGAGGGCAACGCTTTCAATCGGGTTTGGCATCATCTCCATCGCACATGCTCATTTCCTCTCCTTGCTTCTTTTGTATGCTGTTCCACTGGTCTCGTTCACTTAAAACACTGATATTTATCTTTTTCCCTGCCTCAACATTTCTTTCCCATCTCTGACGCGCTCTCTCAAGGTATTGTTCCCTTTTTTCTGGGTCAGCATTTTGACGTGCTCGACACTGCCTTTGTCTTTCTGCTGCTGATGTGGGCGCCATCATTCCCTAGACGTTTCAATGGATAATGTTAAAGCAAAGATTCTTAGAATATATACACTATAATCCTTGAGTAATTTAGGATCTAGAGTGACTTAAAGGAACAACCGAAGTTAAGTCTTGCCCAACTCTCCTACCACCAGGCTACATGCCTTAAAATATATTTTGTTCACATGGAACACATTACAACATGTTTATAAGTGAATATAAACAATGTATAATTCATTTGTTTAGATGCAATATCCATAAATAACTCAACCSTGTCACAGGTTTACAACCCTGTTACAATGAAACGTGACAGTTGAGTTTTTTGGCTCAAATGGCCTCTGCTCCTCACGTGGAGAAAAACAGGATACACCATGTGTGCATGATATTGATAGATTTATACTTCAACCCATGAAATGAATATACTTTATACTTCAACCTATGAATACACATTGATAAGTACAAGTTTTCCATCTTTATTTCATCTAATGGGGTTGAGTTGGTCAGCTCGACGATCCCCACCGGACTTAAAAAAAACAGATGTGATTACTTGCCCGTTTCTGTATCATTCAGTTGAAAAAAATGTCACTTCCTGTTAATGATTGCACATGAGGGTGGATTGACCATTTTTATTCGTGGAGTTTGGTTGGCGTGACGGGGTTGAGTGTAGACTGAGGGACAGAGCTAAAATTGTGTGATTTTAAATCAATAATCATTAAAGTATTTTTTTATCAAATAAATGCAACAAAACAAATGTTTGCATTAATGGCAAAAGTTAATTATGTGCACATTTTAATATTCATTTCCCAAGTAAAAATGAAGTGAACCGCTTAGGGGACATGACAATTGTCAATTGTTAAATCCACTTCAAAGCAGTGTAGATCAGTGATTCCCAAACAGTCCTCAGGGCCCCAATGTGATTACAAACGTAATTAGTTGATTATTTGAGTCAGCTGTGTAGTGATAGTTTTTTGTCCTAAAAGCTGCACCCCTTGTGGTCCCGAGGATCGAGTTTGGGAAACACTGATGTAGATGAAGGGGAGGATTTTTTTTTTTAAACCACGGATTGTGTGCCAGAGGGTGAATGGGCAAGACAAAATATTTAAGTGCCATTGAATAGGGTATAGTGTAAGGTGCCATGCGCACCAGTTTGAGTGTTTCAAACTGCAACGCTGCTTGGTTTATCCACAGTTACCTGTGTGTATCAAGAATGGTACACCACCCAAAGTACATTGAGCCAACTTGAGAACTGTGGGAAGCATTGGAGTCAAAATGGGCCAGTATCCCTGTGGAACGCTTTCGACACCTTGTAGAGTCCATGCCCCTACGAAATTGAGGCTGTGCTGGGGGCAGAAGGGGGTGCATTAGGTGGTCGAATGTTTAGAGTAGATAATATTCTGCCCATATGAACACATTTATTTTAAGCAATATAAACAGCTATGCATGATTTAACGGAAAGCAGCAAACAGAAACATTGTTTAACATGCTTTAACTTCTTTGGGACGGGGGCAGTATTGAGTAGCTTGGATTAAAAGGTGCCCATAGTAAACTGCCTGCTACTCTGTCCTAAAAGCTAGAATATGCATATAATTAGTAGATTTAGATAGAAAACACTCTGAAGTTTCTAAAACTGTTTGAATGATGTATGTGAGTATAACAGAACTCATATGGCAGGCTTTTTTAGTGTTTCAACTCTTTGCCTATSCAAGATACAATGGAAATGGGGCCATGTTGCACTTCCTAGGGCTTCCACTAGATGTCAACAGTCTATAGAACCTTGTTTGGTGCTTCTACTATAAAGGAGATTGAATCAGAGGTCTGGCAGAGGGCCACAAGCTAGTCACACGCATTCACATGAGGTCGCTTGCGTTTCATAGCATTTCTGAAGACAAAGGAATTCTCCGGTTGGAAACTTATTGAAGATTTATGATAAAAACATCCTAAAGATTGATTCTATACTTAGTTTGACATGTTTCTACGGACTGTAATATGACTTTCTGAACTTTCGCCTGGACCTGCCAGCGCGTCGTCAGTTTGGATTGTGTACTAAACGAGCGAACAAAAGGTGGTGTTTGGACATAAATTATGGACTTTATGGAACAAATCAAACATTTATTGTGGAACTGGGATTCCTGGGAGTGCATTATGATGAAGATCAAAGGTAAGTAAATATTTATAATGCTATTTCTGACTTCTGTTGACTCCAACATGGAGGATATCTCTGGGTTGATTGGGCTCTGAGCGCTGTACTCAGATTATTGCATGGTGTGCTTTTTCGGTAAAGCTTTTTCGAAATCTGACACAGCGGTTGCATTAAGGAGAAGTGTATCTAAAGTTCCATGCATAACACCTGTATTCATCAACATTTATGAGTATTTCTGTAAATTGATGTGGCTCTCTGCAAAAAATCACAGGATGTTTTGGAAGCAAAACATTACTGAACGTAACGCGCCAAAGTCAACTGAGATTTTTGCATATAAATATGAACTTGATAGTCCTATGAGTGTCATCTGATGAAGATCAAAGGTTAGTGATTAATTTTATCTCTATTTATGCTTTTTGTGACTCCTCTCTTTGGCTGGAAAAATGGCTGTGTTTTTCTGTGGCTATGTACTGACCTAACATAATCGTTTGGTGTGCTTTCGTCGTAAAGCCTTTTTGAAATCAGACACGTTGGCTGGACTCACAAGTGTAGCTTTAAATTTGGTGTATTGCATGTGTGATTTCATGAAAGTTAAATTTTTATTGCTAGCGTCCCACATATCCCTGAGAGGTTAATAAAAGACTGACAGAATATAAAGCTGACTTCACATTTTATAACGCTACAAGGAAACTCAACACATCTTGGCGAAGTTGATTGCGTGAGGAGGGTCTGTAAGCTGCGTAGTACCTTCCACGGAAAATTTTGCTCGACAAAAAAGACACGTAAACGTAACATGCTGTGCGTGTGTTCAGCACTTCCCTCTACCGCCATATTGTCTGCGTTTCCCCCATTACCAACTGACAGGCCTTTAAGCTGTTGCTGGATCTGGCTGACACGTGTGTGTGTGTGTGTGTCTGCGTGCATGTTCCACGCTGTGTGTGTTCCATGCTCACCGCCATCTCCTCTGCGTTTCCTCTGTCACTGACTGACAAGCCATTGAGCTGTTGCTGGATCTGCCCCAACCCTGAGGGGAGGTCTCTGGCCGGGATGAACCAATCCTGGTCCTCCTCATCTAACATCTCCTGGAAACAACGCTCCAAGAACTCCTGCTCCAACAATTCCTCTTCAACCTAACAGTGACAAAGGAGAGGGTTTAGTATCTACACTGGACAAATATAAAAACATGCAACAATAAGATTTTACTGAGTTACAGTTCATAGAAAAGGAAATCTGTCAATTAAAATAAAATGTATTAAACCCTAATCTTTGGATTTCAAATTACTGAGAATACAGATATGCATCAGCTGATGAACAGCTTGTCTGTCAAAATGTTGGTTATTAGGTTAAATTATTGCATCTGAGCTCCTAGTGTGCGGCTCGCCTTTTCTTTTTCAATTGGTCACAGATCCCGTACCTTTAAAAAAAATGTTTAAAAAAAAGGTAGGGGCGTAGATCAGAAAACCAGTCAGTATCTTGTGTGACCACCATTTGCCTCATGCAGAGTGACACATCTCCTTCACAGAGTTGATCAGGCTGTTGATTGTGGCCTGTGGAATGTTGTCCCACTCTTCAATGTCTGTGCAAAGTTGCTGGATATTGGCGGGAACTGGAACACACTGTTGTACACGTCGAACCAGAGCATCAAAACATTCATGGGTGACATGTCTGGTGAGTATGCAGGCCATGGAAGGACTAGGACATTTTCAGCTTCCAAGAATTGTGTACAGATCATTATGCTGAAACATAAGGCGATGGCAGCGAAATAATGGCATGTCAATGGGCATCAGGAACTCGTCACAGTATCTCTGCCCATTCAAATTTCCATCGATATGCAATAGTGTTCGTTGTCCGTAGCTTATGCATGCCCATACCATAACCCCACCACAAGGAACTCTGATTTGCTGATGTCAACGGTGTGAACACTCGCCCACACGACACCATGCACATCTACAATCTGCCCAGTACAGTTGAAACTGGGATTTGTCTGTGAAGAGCACTTCTGGGTTCTTTTATTTCAGCTCATTAAACCAACACTTTATATGTTGCATTTCTCTTCAATATATATGGAGGGAGACAGAAGCAACGCTCCAGGAACCCCTGCTCTGAAAATTCCTCCAAGAGAGAGCGGAGGAGGATATAGTTAATATGCACTCAGTGACCAGTTTATTAGGTAACCCACCCTGTTCACGAAAATGGTTCGCTCCTACAGACAGTGAGTCACGTGGCCATGGATTGCTATATAAAGCAGGCATTCAGTTGCTGTTCGATTGAACATTAGAAGAATGGGCAAAATGAGTGACCTAAGAGACCGAGTGTGGTAGGATCGATGCCAGGCGCGCCATTTCCAGTATCTCAGAAACGGCGGGCCTCCTGGGCTTTTCACACACGTCTAGGGTTTACAGAGAATGTCACGAAAACAAATCTATTTTTTAAGTTAGGTTTATTTCGACTTTATTTAACCAGGTAGGCCAGTTGAGAACAAGTTCTCATTTACAACTGCGACCGTGCCAAGATAAAGCAAAGCAGTGCGACAAAAACAGAGTTAAACAAACGTACAGTCAATAGAAAAATCTGTATACAGTGTGTGCAAATGAAGTAAGGAGGCAAGGCAATAAACAGGCCATAGTGGCAAAGTAATTACAACTTAGCAATTAACACTGGAGTGATAGAGGTGCAATTAGAAATACTGGTGTGCAAAAGAGCAGAAAAGACCCAGAGTCACCTCTGCTGCAGAGGATACGTTCATTAGAGTTAAGCCTCAGAAATTGCAGCCCAAATAAATGCTTCACAGAATTCAAGTAACAGACACATCTCAACATCAACTGTTCAGAGGAGACGGTGTGAATCAGGCCTTTGTGGTCAAATTGCTGCAAAGAAACCACTACTAAAGGACACCAATAAGAAGAGACTTGCTTGGGCCAAGAAACACGAGCAATGGACACTACACCGGTGGAAATCTGTCCTTTGGTCTGATGAGTCCAAATGAGATGTTTGGTTCCAATCGGCGTGTCTTTGTGAGACACAGTAGGTGAACGGATGATCTCCGCATGTGTGGTTCCCACCGTGAAGCCTGGAGGTGTGATGTGTCGCGGTGCTTTGCTGGGGACACTGCTTTATTTAAAATTCAAGGCACACTTAACCAGCATGGCTACCACAGCACTCTGCAGCAATAGACCATCCCTTCTAGTTTAGTGGGACTATCATTTGTTTTTCAACAGGACAATTGCCCAACACACCTCCAGGCTGTGTAAGGGCTATTTTACCAAGAAGGAGAGTGATGGAGTGCTGCATCAGATGACCTGGCCTCCAATCACCCGACCTCTACCCAACTGAGATGGTTTGGGATGAGTTGGACCGCAGAGTGAAGGAAAAGCAGCCAACAAGTGCTCAGCATGTGGGAACTCCTTCAAGACTGTTGGAAAATAATTCCAGGTGAAGCTGGTTGAGAAAATGCCAAGCATGTGCAAAGCTGTCAAGGCAAAGGGTGGCTTCTTTGAAGAAGCTCAAATATATTTTGATTTGTTTTACACTGTGTTACTACATGATTGTGTTATTTCATAGTTTGACTTCACTATTATTCTACAAAGTAGGAAATAGTAAAAATAAATGAGTAGGTGTCCAAACTTTTGACTAGTACTGTACATAAATAATGTAAGTTTATTTAATACATTTGCAAACATTTCAAAAAAAAAATAACTATTTTCGATTTGTCATTATGGGGTATTGTGAGGAGAAACTATTTATTAAAATCAATTTTAGAATAAGGCTGTAACTTAAATTGTGGAAAGTCAGGGGGTCCGAATACTTTCCCGAATGACCTGTGCGTATGTATCACACACAAAAATATATGGGGGATTGGAAATGCAGACTATTACATTGATGGAATCCACAATATTGAAGCTGATCTAGCCCCCCCCCCCAAAAAAAATAAAAATAGGAAAACGTTTGTCTCAAACTGCTGTCAGAAGCATTGGCCTAGCATTAATATTGTGTGTAACTTCAGTGTGTGTATGTATCAAGTATTCACCCCCCCTTGGATTTCTTCACATTTTACAGTGTTACAAAGTGCGATTAAAATGCATTTGGCAATTTAGGCAACAATCTACACAAAGTGTTGGAGGAAATCCACAATTTCTTTAAAAGTTATCAAATTAAAACACCTTCATTAGAAAAGTATTCACCCCCTAGTCAGTACATGTTAGAAACACCTTTGGCAGCGATTACAGCGGTGTCTTTCTGGGTAAATCTCTAAAAGCTTTACAGAACTGGAGTGTGCAATATTCTTCAAGCTCTGGCAAGGTGTTGCGGGTCATTTAAAGTCTAGCCATAGATTTTCAAGCAATTCATGTCAAAACTAAACTTGGCCACTCAGGAACATTCACGGTCTTCTTGGCAAGCAACTCAAATTTGGCCTTGTTGTAGGTTACTGTCCTGCTGAAAGGTGAACTCCTCTCTCAGTGCCTGGTGTAAAGCAGACTGAAGCAGGTTTTTCTCTAGGATTTTGCCTGTGCTTAGCTTCATCCTGTTTATCCTGAAAAACTCATCTTTCCCAATGTCAAGCATACCCATACCATGATGCAGCCATGCATGAAAATAAGGAGTCAGTTGTGTTGTTTGCCCCAAACAAGGCTTTGCATTTAAGCCAAAAAGTTCATTCTTGCAGTATAACAGTACCTTGTTGCATACATGCACGTTTTGTAATATTAGTATTATTGTGGAGTAACTACAATGTTGATCCTTTCGTAGCTCTCTCCCATCACAGCCATTTGACTCCGTAGTCTTTTTTAAAATCCCCAATGGCCTCATGGTGCCATCCCTGAGCAGTTTCCTTTCTGTCCCGCAGCTCAGTTCAGGAGGACGACTATCATCCACAGAGTAATTATTAACTTGAGCATGCTTAAAAGACATATTACGTTACCCATCTACCAATCACTGCCCTTTATGAGGCTTTCGAAAAGCTCCCTGGTCTTTGTAGTTTTATCTGTGATTTAACCTTTCTGGTGCAGGGGTCCCGCTAGCGACCCACCGACAACATCCTGTGAAATTGTAGAGCACCAAATTCAAAATACAGAAAATGTAATATTAAACCTTCATGATAATACAAGTGTCATACATGATTCTTTAGCTTAGAATCTTGGCAATCTAACCGCATCGTCAGATTTCAAAAAGGCTTTACGGCGAAAGCACAGCATTCGATTATCTGAGTTCAGCGCCCCACAACAGCATATTATCCAAACAAGCACAGGCGTCACAAAATCCCAAATAGCGATAAAATAAGTCACTTACCTTTGAAGATCTTCCTCTGATCGCAATCACAAGATTCCCAGGAACACAATGAATAGTCGTTTTGTTTGATAAATTCCTTCTTTATATCCCAAATAGTCCGTTTAGTAGGTGTCATGGAGTTCAGTAATCCACCCGTTCAGAATGCAGACATAGGAGTTCCAAAAGTTTCCAGTAAAGTTTATGCTAACAAATCAAACAACGTTTCTAATTCATTATTAGGTACTCTAATATCTAAATAAACAATAATATTTCATACGGAGCAAACTATTTTCAATAGGAAAGMAAAAGAATGCAGCGCACGCCCTCGGTCACGCGCTCAATGAGACTAGTTTTGCCATAGGACTTCCTGAGGATAAACAACTATTCCTCGTTGGTTTTTCAGAATACAAGCCTGAAACCATGTATAAAGACTTGCCATCTAGTGGAAGCCATAAGAACTGCAATTTTGGAGGCGGAAGTCTTTGGTTTCAATAGCTTAAACTTGGAATTGCCTGGCAGGTCAACAGAAAAAAATTGGTCCTCGGGTTTGCGTCTGCCAAATCAGTTCTGTTATACTCAGACATAATTATAACAGTTTTAGAAACTTTAGTGTCTTCTATCCAATACTACCATGCATATCCTAGCTTCTGGGCCTGAGTAACAGGCAGTTTACTTTGGACCGCAGTCATCCAAAATTCCAAATACTGCCCCCTCTCCCTAACAAGTTTCACATTCAATACTTGACTGAGGGAGCTTACAGATGTCTATGGGGGACAGAGGAAGGGGAAGTCATTCATTTCAAACAGAGCAAGTCCATGTAACCTTTGATTTGTTGCCACATTTTAATTTAGGATTGCCTAAAGGGGTGAACACTTATGCAACAATTACATTTTACTGTGTGTGTACCAACCTGTCTGTTGTACGCATCCTCGTTCTCCATCCACATGTACTCAGCGAAGGGATCGTCTCCTCCCTGTTCACCCTCTCCTGCATGGCCATTGGCTACAGCCTCCATGCCTTCCTTCCCCGGCGTCTTCGCTACCTCGGGACCACTCATCTCCGACGGCTCTGATTGGACGGGATAGATAGATGAATGTTTTTTTGCTGGCTACTCACTAGCATGTGGGCTTGTGCTTGAGAGATTGTTTATGAGACCTGTGTTAATTTTCTATAATGCCTGCTACAATAAGTTACTCATTATTAGTGAATGTGCATGATTGAGAGAAATGCCACAAAATATTTAACCATTCATTAAGCAATGAATAATGCAAGTCTTGGCACTATAGGCTCTGCTCCTTCAGGGTAGCTCACTGCCCAAGCACAGACCCATTGACTTTCCACACTTTCACATTACAGCCTTATTCTGAAAATGATAAAGTACAAATATTTCAGCAATCTACACACAATATTCCATGATGACAAAGTGAAAACAGGTTTAAGTCTGGTCTCTGGCTGGGCCACTCAAGGACATTCAGACTTGTCCCGAAGCCACTCCTGCTTGGTCTTGTTGCTGTGTGCTTAGGGTCATTGTCCTGTTGGAAGGTGTACCTTCTCCCCATTCTGAGGTCCTGAGTGCTCTGGAGCAGGTTTTCATCAAGAATCTCTCTGTACTCTGTTCATCTTTGCCCAGTCCCTGCCGCTGATAAACATCCCCACACCATGATGCTGCTGCCACCACGCTTCACAGTAGGGATGGTGCCTGGTTTCATCCAGATGTGACGCTTGGCATTCAGGCCAAAGAGTTCAATCTTGGTTTCATCAGACCAGAGAATCTTTCTCATGGTCCGAGTCATTAGGTGCCTCCAAGTGGGCTGTCATGTGCCTTTTACTGAGGAGTGGCTTCCATCTGGCCACTATCATAAAGGCCTAATTAGTGTGGTTCTGCAGAGATAGTTGTCCCTCTGGAAGATTCTCCCATCTCCATAGAGGAACTCTGGAGCTCTGTCAGAATGACCATCGGGTGACCAAGGGGTCTGAATACTTACCGAATGCACTGTATAAGCCTCGGATCTCCCGAGTGGTGCAGCAGTCTAAGGCACTGCGTCACTGTTGACCCAGGTTCGATCCCAGGCTGTCACAACCAGCCGTTACAGGGAGTCCCATAGGGCGGCGCAGAATTGGCCCAGCGTCATCTGGGTTAGGGGACGGTTTGGCTGGGGGGGGTGCTTAACTTGCGCTCTAGCGACTCCTTGTGGCGGGCCGTACGCCTGCAGGCTGACTTCAGTCATCAAGTATGAACGGCGTTTCCTCTGACACATTGGTGCAGCTGGCTTCCTGGTTAAGCGGGCAGGTGTTAAGGAGTGCAGTTGGCGGATCATGTTTTGGAGGACGCATGACTTAACCTTCGCCTCTCCCATTGGAGAGTTGCAGCGATGAGACAAGATCGTAATTTGGAGAAAGAGGTAATATACAAAAAAACACAAAAAAAAAATTGGGCTAGGCTACATGAGAGGTTTTATGATTTGAAAAAGTCACCAAAAAAAGGCATGCGCTGTTGCTTGCACACACTGGGCATCATTCACAAGTGCTAAGTTAATATTGTCACCCATCAGACTAATCTAATTAAATATGGTCTTTATATACTCAATAATATGTGTGAACTTAGTTTTGATTTAGAATGTACCGTTATCATGCACCTGTCTCGGAACAGGAGCGTGGGGGAAAACAATTTGTAATCTATGCACTTAAATAGCGAATGGATGACGCTTTCCCGTGGTTAATTTTCATGCCAGCCTGATAGGCTATATTGCTGTTGCAAAGCACTTAATATTAGGAAAGTTAATAAATAAGTAGGCTAAGCCTATAGAAAGCTGATGGGATCTGCTTTTTAATGGGCCATCAAAACACTGTTCTCACGCAAATCCATAGCCTACAGCAGTGGTTCTTAACCTTGTTGGAGGTACTGAACCCCACCAGTTTCATATGCGCATTCACCGAACCCTTCTTAATTGGAAAAATAAAATATGATTTTTTCAAATTCAAAACATAGGTATATATTTTACTGGTGCACAAAATGAACCGTGCATCAASATCAACACRGTGTGTTCAAAGAACAAAATCATCAAAACATGATTTTCAAACAAAAACATAATAATGAATATTTACTGCAAATCAGTGTGACTTCTGCTGTTGCCTTTCAGAGACCAGTTCAGAAATGCGCGGCTTCACCMTGGCAAGTGCCACTCATGTCATTTTCGCAACAAAGTCTGTTCCTTTTCTTCATTTTTATGTCCAGCATCCTCGAAAAGGATTGCTCGCAAAGATATGTTGTAACAAACGGTATGAAAATCTCCAGAGCTTTCTTAGCAATAACAGGGTACGTTACCATTTGTTGACACCAAAACGTTGAAAGCGTTGTTGTTCTGAAGAGTTGCTGTTGAACCTGGCTCTGCTGAATTTCAATGATTTCATCGAGGTACTCATCATTGACATCTGTTGTCTCAACACTAAACGTGAACGGCTGTCTCACCCATGCTGGATATGACTCTTGTAGGGAAGTATCCTTCGAGAGACTTTGCAAGCTCATCTAAGTGCGTGGCAATTGCTTGCTTCAGTTCCGCGGGTACAGAAATGTCTCCGACTTCAGATACATCTTCGATCTTACTTACACAGTCGTCCAGCAGGGGAAAGTTTGCGAAGTTATCGTTCTCTGTTCGTCGTTTCCATAACGGTAGCTTTTTTTGAAAAGCCTTCAGGTTTTCCTCCGCTTCGATGATGTTGACTCCACCGCCTTGCATCTTTTGATTGAGATGATTGAGAGCTGCGAAGATATCAGCCATGTACGCTAAAATGAGAATGAACTCAGCATTTTTTAAGCAATCTGCATGACAATGTTGGTGCTTTTGCAAAAACAGGGCTAATTCCACACGCACTGCAAAAACACGATTCAGCACTCACAATTTTTAATAATTCTGCCAGTTTTGGAGGCAAGGTTTTTGTTGCCAACGCATGCCTGTGCAGAATACAATGCGTAACAATGATGTGTGGTGCATCGGCTTTCACTAGCGCACCAAAACCAGACTTWCTTCCCAGCATGACWGGAGCTCCGTCCGAACAAACTGCAGAAACCATATCCCACGAAAGATTGTTGTCTTTGAAGAAGTCATCCACAAGTTTCTTCACATCGGCTGCCTTAGTTGTTGTTGTAAGAGGCTTACAAAATAAAAAAATCTTCCTTTATCACYTCGTCTTTCACATAGCGCACGAATACAGCAAGCTGGCTTAGATTGGAAACGTCTGTGGTCTCGTCGAAGGCTGAATTTTGCCGGGCTTGAAATCAGATCTGCAACTACTTGAGCCAAGATGTCTTTGCTCATGTCCTCTATTCTGTCGCTGATGGTGTCATTTGAAAGAGGAATTTGGGATAACTTAACTTCAGCCTCTTTTCCCAGCATGATATTCGCCATCTTCAACACAGCTGGTTTTATGAGTGTTTCACCAATGGTGTGTGGTTTGCCCTGCTTTGCGATCAGGTAAGCAACTTCGTACGATGCTGTGAGGATCGGTTTGTTGATGGGTACAAAGCCGAGAACAGGCAGAGTAGCCTTTTCATCGAATCTGGCTCTCTTCACCTTGAATTCAGCGAGCGTTGTGTTCTTGTATTTTCCATCTCCATGCAGCTTAAGGAAGTGTTCTCTTAGTTTTGCCGGTGCTAGACTAGAATTGCTCAACTTGGCATTGCAAATCATGCAGTTGTGATGGGAGTCAGCGTCCTGTTCCGTTATACATGTGAATCCATATTGTACATATTCGTCCGACCACTTTCTTTTTTTGCTCGACATAGTAATAAGTATGAAGGGATTAAAATATTAAGAAAGAAATCACAAGACGTACCATCACGACAGTCACAAGTCGACTACTGAGCACACCAAATTCCCTGCAGCACAGCTAGGCCAAGCGCTGTAGCGTGATCACCTGCAGCCAATGATGGCCAKGCGGGGCGTGTCATCACGAATCATATGAGTCGGATGCGTGTCTTGACCTCCGCCGAACCCCTGAGACTGACTCACCGAACCCCTGGGGTTCGATCGAACCCAGGTTAAGAACCACTGGCCTACAGAAATGTTGCAGAACATGAGCTCATTAAGCATTTGATTTGATTTTTCAAAACATTGATGTCAGAGTGATTAGAGGGACAATAGTGCTGAGTACAAGGCAGTTAGCAAGTGTGGTAGTCCACTAACGACCATCGGCAGCACCAGAGCTCAGAGAAGCCTAGTTACAGTGATTAAATGGTCACAGAATTTGACTGCGGCCATGACTCATTACCGCCACATAGGCGGTCACACGGTCACCGTAACAGCCCTGGGCATGACCTTTGCTTAGCTGCAGTTGATAACCACTGGAGTGGAGTCTTGTCAGTTTTTTATTGTAGGCCTAGATGTTGGTGTGTGTGATAAGAGCCAGGCCATCGGTGAAGCCAAGGTCTCTTGCCTGATCTTCTGTTGTTCACTGGATGACCTAGTCTATTGCCAGGTTGAAGAGTAAGGCAGATAACACACAACCTTGACGAACTCCAGACTTCACAGCAAAGCTTGTGTTGTTTGTTCCCAGTGTGCATGAAAACTTGCTGTAGAACTGTTTTATGAAGTTAACATGTCTGGATTCCATCTGCAACACATTTCATCAGCCTTTTGAAAAGACTTGATTCAAAGAAAGTTTACTCAACTCTCACACAATATCCTCCGACAGCAGCCGACCAATCATGATAAAATATGTGTTGCGAAAAAAATCCAGACATTAAAAGAGAATTCAACCATAAAAAATAAAAAAAGTATTAAACTTATTAGAAAAATCATAAGACATGAACAAAACGCATCAGTGATTTGTATTTTCCTGCAAATTTCTGAAACGACACAGGAATGCCCCGGCGTGCATGTGCGCAAATATGTCTACACTTTGTGTAGCCATTACCGATGATGCTAATGATAACCTTCTAGTAGATGGAAAGGCTTTCCCAAAAACCTTCTCAATTAAATGTTAACTACAAAGTAGTGTATGCCTACCTGTCAGAATATCATGATTATTTGCATCACTACAATGGCGCTGGAGGAGATGGCTGACGTTTTACGGTCCCCTAACCAATTGTGCTATTGTGTTTTTTTATTGTTGCGTTATTTGTAACTTATTTTGTACATAATGTCTCTGCCATTGTCGCTTATGTACTGTAATGTTTTTCTTAACTGCATTGTTGGTTAAGGGCTTGTAAGTAAGCATTTCACTAAGGTCTACCTACACCTGTTGTAGTTGGCGCAAGTGACAAATAAAATTTGATATTGTAGTTTATTTACATTCAAACCATCAACAACCACTCCAAGAGGGAAGAAACAATACTAACACCATATGTCTGCACTTTAAACACTGTGATGAAACTAGATAAACAAGGTGTGTAGCTTTGTCAATGTTGTTGTAAGAGTTCCATTAACCCCGATAATGACAAATTGAATACATTTCGATAAATGTATTTTGTTTAAGATCACTCCAATCATAAAGGGCTACACACAGGTCAAAAGTAGTGCACTAGCCTATAAAGGGAATAGGTTGTCATTTGAGACAAAAACATATAGGCCTAATTTTAGCAGCTTGTTAGTTTAGAGGGAGGTAACACCTGTGCAGGGCCGGATTAACACCCTAGAGCCGATGTCCGCGCCCCGTGGAAATCTAACTACCATAATAAAACATCTCCATCAAACTGTATTTGTCACATACACGTGATTAGTGTAA
The DNA here is from genome assembly GCF_002910315.2 of Salvelinus sp. IW2-2015. Taxonomy (NCBI): domain Eukaryota; kingdom Metazoa; phylum Chordata; class Actinopteri; order Salmoniformes; family Salmonidae; genus Salvelinus; species Salvelinus sp. IW2-2015. Next base: position 17,864,332 of record NC_036840.1, on the reverse strand, counting down.
CGGATGTGAACTGGCTAGCTAGTTAGCGGGTACGCGCTAATAGCGTTTCAATCAGTTACGTCACTTGCTCTGAAACCTAGAAGTAGTGTTGCCCCTTGCTCTGCAAGGACCGCGGCTTTTGTGGAGCGATGGCTAACGACGTTGATGTGTGCAGAAGGTCTCTGGTTCGCGCCTGTGTCGGGGCGAGGGGACGGTCTAAAGTTATACTGTTACATTGATGCTGTTGACCCGGATCACTGGTTGCTGCGGAAAAGGAGGAGGTTGAAAGGGGGGTGAGTGTAACGGATGTGAAGTGGCTAGCTAGTTAGCGGGTACGCGCTAATAGTGTTTCAATCAGTTACGTCACTTGCTCTGAAACCTAGAAGTAGTGTTGCCCCTTGCTCTGCAAGGGCCGCGGCTTTTGTGGAGCGATGGGTAACGACGCTTCGTGGGTGTCAGTTGTTGATGTGTGCAGAGGGTCCCTGGTTCGCGCCCGAGGTCGTGGCGAGGGGACGTACTAAAGTTATACTGTTACATTAGCAGATGTTATTTATTGTGGGTGTAGCAAAATGCTTGTGCTTCTAGCTCCAACAGTGCAGTAATAGCAAACAGATTGCACATATAGCCAATACACACAAATCTTAAGTAGGAATGAATTACGACTATATACATATGGACGAGCGATGTCAGAGCGGAACGGACTAAGATACAGTAGAATAGTATAGAATACAGTATACATATGAGTAATGCAAGATAAATATTAAGTGAATGAGACATCGTTGAATAGTATAGAAAACAGTATATACATACGAGATTAAATGCGGGGAAAGGTGACAGAGCTAGACGGAGATAGTGGTGTTTGTCAGACCATGAGTGTTCTGATAGGACAATATAATACTTTGTACAGCTGTGTTGTCATCTAGTGGCGAAGTTGGGTACTGTAGCTTTAAAATTTCTAACTCGGTGCAGAGCTATTTCCTGTCAGAACAACAGAGATAGTCTATTTTACTAGTCCTTCTTACTAGGCCTTGGTTAAAGATACGTCTAAGTACTTTGAGTTAATAGGACATGCGTTTGCTAATTCAAATTGTGTTTCTAGAATTTATGTCATTTACATGTTTATTCTAGTTTTTTAAGTTCCGATTATGCTAAGCTAATTGCGCTAACTATCGTCCATCCACTTAACATTATGTGTTAGCATGCTAGCTAAAGTTGTGCGACGGAATTTAGCTTCTTTGGGTTTTGGACGTATAACAATTTTAAGTGTTTAAATATCTCGTGACAGAGCTAAAGTATAGGTATTAAGCTATATGGACACTTAGATTGTGTGTATATGTTTTGTGGCACCTTTCCTGTGATGTAAATTGTCATAATTTCTGCAGTCATGTTGGCTAGCTAGGCTTATTTTCTTGTTGCTAGCTCATGATAGAAACGCTGTTCTTTATTTGTATGAATGTATATTGTGATTTTTCTAATACATTTTCTCCTTTCTGTTACAAACCAAATATATTTTACTAAAGATACTTAACGGTACCAGTGCCTCCCTGAGTCTCTACTGGAAGAGTGTATGCTGTCTGCCAAGCTTTGTAGCCTACACATTGTGAGGGCAGAACAATGAGACATCTAACATTAGGTCTTCTCACAAAATCGTCTGTAGAGTCCGGACAGTTTGGCCTACAAACTATAATGACCCCTCTGTGGAAAGGTGAGACTCTCACGAACACATCGGTTGTTTTGCTCTAGGAAGGTCCCAGGTACCAGCTGAACATTTTGATGGAAGTATATATGGAGACAGTTTAGTGCCAAAAATAAGGGGTTAAATACATTATATCTCAGATATAAGACAGACACTTCAGAACAAGCTTAATTTCGAGTATTTTTTTGGGGGGGGGGGGGGGGGGCAATGCCAAATGAAATTAACAAAATATATATATACACACTAAGGGGTCTTAATTTTGAAAATAGCATAAGGATCCTTGGTATTACCTTCTTAAAACAAATCCATATAGCTTAGATGAAGGGGTGTTAAGAATTCATAGGCCAAAGGAAACTATTGATCCTCTGTGGCTATATTATGCTCTCTGGTGTATTTTGAACATTGAGAGCAGGCTCCTGTGGTTGGAATGTTTGGCCTCCTGGGCCCAGGGGATTTAGCCCCTGCATTATTTTGGCCCTGCACCTGTGGCACAAGTCGTTTTTAATTAGCCATCTACCCACAGTGAGAGAGTGTGTCTCAAGACTCAGGTGAGAAAACTGGCAGGTGCTTTTTCCCTTGCTACATGCTGCTACTAAATAAAGAATGTCACATAATAGCAAGCAACATATACCTACTACTGCAACTGTAGCAGGCTAGCTACATTTTTCATCCGAGTAGTCTTATATCCAAGTCTAAATCTGTATCCCATGAAGGTGTGATAAAATACATACGGTGCAATTTAATCCCACTAAATTATGCAAATAAACCCATAGACTGATTAGCATTACCTGTCCAATGTATTTCCATCAATGAATAGGCAAAAAAGCATTTTGCAAATGAGATTTGTTTTTCTCTCCCAGACAACTGGACGGGGAAAACTGTATTAATTGGCTTTTCTAAAAATAAAAAAATAAACAATGGCAAAAAGTGACATGGRCAAAGGAAAAAAATCTGGCCTATGATGTCAACACAATGGGCCATGTAATGGTGCTTATGTAATTTTACCCTTATTTAACTAGGCAAGTCAGTTAAGAACACATTCTTATTTTCAATGACGGCCTAGGAACAGTGGGTTAACTGCCTTGTTCAGGGGCAGAACAACAGATGTTTACCATGTCAGCTCGAGGGATTCGGTCTTGCAACCTTTCAGTTACTAGTCCAATGTAGCTAGCTGGGACACACTTTTCACACCACCTCAAAACAAAGTGATTTTCGTAGCAGGTTAGGAGAGAATTTTTCAAAGGCTAACGCAGTCTCCTAACCTACTACGTTAATTCTCCTAACCTGCTATGAAAAATTAACTTCGGAATCGAAGTGGCATGAAAAGTGTGTTCCCCATAGCTAGCCAGCTAGAGACTTGCATGAGTGTATCAATTGCATAAGATTGCATTCAAATCTAAATCAAATGAATTGGTCACATACAGGTGTTATTGCAGGTGTAGCAAAATGCCTGTGTTTCTAGCGCCGACAGTGCAGTAATATCTATCAATTTCACAACATATACCCAATACACACAAATCTAAGTAAATGAAGCTGATATATATATATATATATATATAAAATAGGCAGTTATATTAGAGATCTAGCGTGCTACAGTAGCTAGGCTACTCAGCTACAACACGGGCAAGCCTATATGCTAGTCATGACACCCACCCAACGTTTGCTTGGTGCTGTTGAATACATCAACATCAGTCCTAACAGACGGTTACATTTCCAGTTCTCGTGCCTTAGCTAGTAATATCATGCTAATGAAGTGCAGGACAATGAGCTAGAGCTAGCTAATGTCACAAATGAAACCACGTGTTGTATTTATTTTACAATCAACAATGCCAGGATTACACCTGTAGGTTGCTACTGGCTTTCTGATTATCCACATTTGTTTTACTAGTCTGGTGTATTCATTAGGGAAACAGTTTACGATTTAAGAACCAAAACGTCAGGTTTCTATTGGACAAATGTATTTAGACCACTGCTCAATCGGCGGTATTAATACACCACTGGGTTTTTCTCTGCCTTGTGAAATGCTTAATTCTCGACTAAGACTTTGGCTAAATCTTCTAAATTCGTGGTGGTGGATTAAATGCTAGCGAGTTATATTACCCTGCCTCCCATTGCTAGTTTATAATAAACCAGTGTCACAGCTTGTTAAAAAGGCTAGTTAGCTACATTTGTCTCAAAGGGCTAACATCACGGTTGGTTACAACACACAGGTCGTACATTAAGTTATAACAATAGTTACATAAAATTAGCGAACTGTTAGTTAAAAAGAGAGGGTTTAGCTAGGTAATACTAGCGGGCTACACCATGACCATGCGACCACCACCACGGATGGGCCTACAAGGAAAACAACGGAACGCTAGCTAGGAGTTAACTAGCTAGCTAAATTTCACAAAACATTGACAGTGAACATGTTTTGGAAAATGGAACAGCAATATTAAATTATAGAACTCCACAAAGCAATGTAACAACGCGTCGGCTTCCATTCACATGGCACAATGGATTGATGCGTCAGAGACGCAACTAGTTAGGAAAACTAGCAATGCTAGCTGGCTAGTTAAGTGAATGGGATTTAGAAAGGAAACCGCTCAAAACGCAAGATTCAGCGTCCAACTGCGTGGCTGTGAAATCCACGTACAAACTGACAGTGGGTGTTCGGAAGTAGTACCTGGCATCTCGTGCTTTCGCGTTACTTCAAGTAGACAAATTAACGTATTTCCAACAACACACTTTCCAGGCGAGGCTAGCTAACGACATTAGGAACACCGTGGTCGGTATGCTTGAACAAACATCAAACACGCGCCCCCTCCCGTCTCTTTCACCAAAAACACACGCGCGTGTAGCGGAGTGGTAAGAAAAGGTAAGTATAAAGGGCTTTATTTGTTMAATATTGTAATAGAAACAAAAATATACCAGACTGTTACTAAACAGTTGTTGCTRGTGACACAGTGGATAGCTCCAGTTCAAAGCAATGCTAGTTTTGAAAAAAAAGAGCACTTTGTTGGCTAGCAGAGTAAACAACGTTATGTTAGCTAGCTAACGGACAATGCAAAGTGTGTTTTCAGAAAACCACTAACGTTATATCCTTTATAGTTACATACTTAGCTTTGTTTTGATATTCAACTGTCAAGCAAAACGAACAATGCGGGCATTCTGAATAAAAATAAACAGGCACAGCTATTAACTTAGCAACATAGCGACTTACCAATAACTACTCACCAACCAAGTTGAGATGTGATAAACAAAACCCGTCTTAAAAACTAAACAACGGCGGCGTCTCCTGTCTTCCCGGAAATGCGAAAGAACCGCACCACAAAACAATTGAATACATCCGATTTAAGCCTCGTAAATATGCGTCTTTGTCAGTTTTCTCCCATTATTGGCCATAGAGAGACTCGAAAATCACGATTTGTCCCACAAAGGCGAGCCAGGAAAACGGTCACGTGGTACCGATTGTCCAACTGTACACACAGAACCTTCGTTAAGCCCCGCCTCCTTTGTTACTGTTGCAACCTCAGACAACATTTTCCTGGGAAGCTCAATTTCCATAGCCGTGGGAAGTAGGGGTGCTGACAGGGTTTGGTAGGTTACTTTCTAAGTGTAATCCGTTACTGTTACATGTCCAAAAATTGTAATCAGTAACGTACCTTTTGGATTACCCCAAACTCAGTAAAGTAAGATGATTACATTCCGTTACTTTTAGATTACTTTCCCCCTTAAGAGGCATTAGAAGAAGACAACAATGTATGTTACCAATTGAACAACATCTATTGCAGGATAAATCAATGTTAAAGTTTACATAGCTGGCCATATATCGATGTTACATTTTACTTTATGGGTTGGTTATGTATGCTTCTTCTAACCCATTGCTTTCTACTACATATAATAATACGATTAAATTATATATTTACATTAGAAACCAAAGTCTATCAGAATTCCAGTCATTCCAATTCATGTTATACCCCTTGATCTTCAAGAATAGGACTTGGAAAAATGGAAGTATAGATTAACCAAATTGTTTTACCTGAGCATGACCCCAAAACTAAGGATTTATTAGCCAGCCCTACTCCACTCAAATTGACTCTTTGATTCAAGTTGAAAAATAAATGCTGCACTCATGGACTGGCATGCTTTAAGCACTACTGAAAAGTGCTATTTACATGTGAAAAATGAATGCCATATGCTGCATTTGCTATAGGCCTATTGTTTACCTTTTTGTTGGTGACACAGTTGGTGACACTAATATGCAGCTGTTTAAAGGGCAAATCCATGAAACAATAACAAAACGGTTGCCCCACCTCTGTTTTGGTAAAAAGCTGAGGGGTGGGCCTGGAGAAATGTAACCACTCAGATRAATAGACAGAGCTATGTATGCAACGACTGACTATCCATGATGTAAAAATTGTTGTGTTAACCATGTTATGAGGCTATACAGTGTTTGTTTACATTTACAATGTTTGCAAACATTGGAGTAAAAGACGCTTATATTTTGGGTTCTCATGGAGTGTGACAGTTGAACTAAGCTCATGAGGCATTTATAAGTTATATTCTTCAAGAATCAATCGATACATATATGCGCTACCGTTCAAAAGTTTGCGGTCACATAGAAATGTCCTTGTTTTCCATGAAAACATACATGAAATGAGTTGCAAATTGAATAGGAAATATAGTCAAGACGTTGACAAGGTTATAAATAATGATTTTTAATTTAAATAATAATTGTTTCCTTCAAACTTTGCTTTCGTCAAGGAATCCTCCATTTGCAGCAATTACAGCCTTGCAGACCTTTGGCATTCTAGTTGTCAATTTGTTGAAGTAATCTGAAGAGATTTCACCCATGCTTCCTGAAGCACCTCCCACAAAGTGGATTGGCTTGATGGGCACTTCTTACGTACCATACGGTCAAGCTGCTCCCACAACAGCTCAATAGGCTTGAGATCCGGTGACTGTACTGGCCACTCCATTATAGACAGAATACCAGATGACTGCTTCTTCCCTAAATAGTTCTTGCATAGTTTGGTGCTGTGCTTTGGGTCATTGTCCTGTTGTAGGAGGAAATTGGCTCCAATTAAGCGCTGTCCACAGGGTATAGTATGGCATTGCAAAATGGAGTGATAGCCTTCCTTCTTCAAGATCTCTTTTACCCTGTACAAATGTCCCACTTCACCACCACCAAAGCACGCCCAGACCATCACATTGCCTCCACCATGCTTGACAGATAGCGTCAAGCATTCCTCCAGCATCTTGTCATTTTTTCTGCGTCTCACGAATGTTCTTTGTGATCCGAACACCTCAAACTTAGATTCGTCTGTCCATAATACTTTTTTCTGATCTTCCTCTGTCCCATGTCAGTGTTCTTTTAGCCATCTTAATCTTTTATTTTTATTGGCCAGTCTGAGATATGACTTTTTCTTTGCAACTCTGCCTAGAAGGCCAGCATCCCGGAGCCGCCTCTTCACTGTTGACGTTGAGACCTCTGTTTTGTGGGTACTATTTAATGAAGCTGCCAATTGAGGACTGTTAAGTGTCTGTTTCTCAAACTAAACACTCTAATGTACTTGTCCTCTTGCTCAGTTGTGCCACGGGGCCTCCCACTCCTCTTTCTATTCTGGTTAGAGCCAGTTTGCACTGTTCTGTGAAGGGAGTAGTACACAGCGTTGTACGAGATCTTCCGTTTGTTGGCAATTTCTCGCACGGTTTAGCCTTCATTTCTTAGAACAAGAATAGACTGACGGGAGGCCGAGCAGTTGCCATACCAGGCAGTGATGCAACCTGTCAGGATGCTCTCAATGGTGCAGCTGTAAACCCTTTTCAGGATCTGAGGACCCATGCCAAATCTTTTCAGTCTCCTGAGGGGGAATAGTTTTTGTCGTGCCCTCTTCACGACTGTCTTGGTGTGCTTGGACCATGTTAATCAATGCCTTGATTACCCCCCTTAGATTTTTGTTCAGGGGGCTATATGTATCTCTTCAACCAGTGAATCAAGCACAAGGATATACACCCTTAACATAGAGCTCCAGTCAGCTTTAGAATGGGTAACTAGGGTAAATAGCAATAGGCATCCTTTTTGGGACAAATCACTCCGAAACCTCATCTAGATCTATTATCGAATAATGCGGCGATTGAGCGAGTTGAAGAGACTAAACTCCTGGTTGTAACCCTAGATAGCAAGCTGTCATGGTCAAAACATATATACTCAATGGTTGCTAAAATGGGAAGAGGTCTCTCCATGATAAGCGTTGCTCTGCTTTCTTGACATCGCAATCAACAGGTCCTAGTTTTGTCGCACCTGGACTAGTGCCCGGTAGTGTGGTCAGGTACAGCAAAGAAGGACATAGGCAAATTGCAGTTGGTCCAGAACAGAACAGCACGTATTGCACTTAGATGTACACAGAGGGCGACTGTCAACATGCCTGTCAATCTCTCCTGGCTCAAAGTTGAAGAGAGAGTGACTGCATCACTATTGGTCTTTGTGCCAGATGTTGACGTGTTGAAGGTACTAAACTGTCTGTTCAAGCAGTTTGCATACTGTTCGGACACTCATCGGTACCACACAAGACATGAGGTTTCTTCACAGTCCCCAGGTCCAGAACAGAGGCTGAGAAATGCACAGTATTAAATATTAAAGACTACATGGAACTCTCTGCCACCCCAGGTAACTAAAGCTAGCAATTAAACCAGATTTTAAAACTGTGAAGAGACACACAGACATTTATATGTAGTTGGTATTGTATTATGCATTGTATTAAGTATTGTATTATGTAGTGCTATGTGATACATGGTTGTGAAACGGCTGTGATATGTGGTTGTCTCGCCTGGCTATCTTGAGATGAATGCACTAGCTGAGAGTCACACTGGATGGGAGTGTCTGCTAAATGACTAAATTGGAATGTACCAATCAAAAGTTTGGACACATCTACTCACTCAAGGGTTTTTCTTTATTTTTACAATTTTCTACATTGTAGAATAATAGTGAAGACATCAAAACTATGAAATAACACAAATGGAATCATGTAGTAACCAAAAAAAGTGTTAAGAAAATATTTGCCAAATAAACTAGTTTTAAAAATATATAAAAAGTAACAGTTTTACACACTCTTAGCATTCTCTCAACCACCTTCATGAGGTAGTCACCTGGAATTAATTTAAATGAACAGGTGTGCCTTGTTAAAAGTTAATTTGTGGAATGTCTTTTTTTCCTTTCCAATCAGTTGTTGTGACAACGTAGGGGTTGTATACAAAAGATAGCCCTATTTGTTAAAAGACCAAGTCCATATTATGGCAAGAAAAGCTCAAATAAGCAAAGGGAAACAACAGTGCATCATTACTTTAAAACATGAAGGTCAGTCAATCCTAAAAATGTCAAGAACTTTGAAAGTTTCTTCAAGTGCAGTCGCAAAAACCATCAAGCACTATGATGAAACTGGCTCTCATGAGTACCGCCACAGGAAAGGAAGACCCAGAGTTACCTCTGCTGCAAAGGATAAGTTAATTAGAGTTAACTGCTCCTCAGATTGCAGCCCAAATAAATGCTTCACAGAGTTCAAGTAACAGACACATCTCAACATCAACTGTTCAGAGGAGACTGCGTGAATCAGGCGTTCATGGTTGAATTCCTGCAAAGAAACCACTACTAAAGGACACAAATAATAAGAAGAGACTTGCTTGGGCCAAGAAACATGAGCAATGGACATTAGACCGGTGGAAATCTGTCCTTTGGTCTCATGAGTCCAAATGTGAGTTTTGGTTCCAACCGCTGTGTCTTTGAAAGACGCAGAGTAGGCGAAAGGATGATCTCTGCATGTGTGGTTCCCACCGTGAAGCATGGAGGAGGACGTGTGATGGTGTGGGGGTGCTTTGCTGGTGACACTGTCTATGATTTATTTAGAATTCAAGGCACACTTAACCAGCATGGCTACCACAGCATTCTGCAGCGATACGCCATCCCATCAGGTTTGCGCTTAGTGGGACTATCATTTGTTTTTCAACAGGACAATGACCCAACACACCTCCAGGCTGTGTAAGAAATATTTTACCAAGAATGGGAGTGATGGAGTGCTGCATCAGATGACCTGGCTTCCACAATCACCCGACCTTAACCCAATTGAGATGGTTTGGGATGAATTGGACCGCAGAGTGAAGGAAAAGCATTCCAGGTTAAGCTGGTTGAGAGAGTGCCAACAGTGTGCAAAGCTGTAATCAAGGCAAAAGGTGGCTACTTTGAAGAATCTTAAATATGAAATATATTTTGATTTGTTAACACATAGTTTTGATGTCTTCCCTATTATTCTACAATGTAGAAAATAGTGAAAATAAAGTACACTAAGTACACTAGAAATAAAAAATGTTCTTCAATATACAATGCCTTCAGAAATTATTCACAACTCTTGACTTTTTCAACATTCTGTTGTGTTAAACAGCCTGAATTTTAAATTGATTAAATTTAGGTTTTGTGCCCATTGATTCTTGAAGAATGTAACTTATAAATGCCTCATGAGCTTAATTAAAAATATAAGKTTGTTTTACTCCAACGTTTGTAAACAACGTAAATGTAAACAAATAGCCTCGTAATTTCAAAGTGGAATTATGTTTTTCAAAATATTTACAAATGAATACAAAATGAAAAGCTGAAATGTCTTGAGTCAATAAGTATTCAAGTAAAAAGTATTCAAGTAAAAATTTGCTTAACAAGCTACATAATAAGTTGCATGGACTTACTCTGTGCAATAATAGTGTTTAACATGATTTTTGAATGACTACCTCATCTCTGTACCCCACACATACACTTATCTGTAAGGTCCCTCAGTTGAGCAGAGAATTTCAAACACAGATTCAACCACAAAGAACAGGGAGGTTTTCCAATGCCTCGCAAAGAAAGCCATCTATTGGTAGATGGGTAAAAGGGAAAAAAAGCAGACATTGAATATCCCTTTGTTGGTAAGCGTTTCATGGTAAGGTAAGGTCTGTTGTATACACCTGTTGTATTCGGCGCATGTGACAAATAAAATTTGGTTTGAAGTTATTAATTACACTTTAGATGCTGTATGAATACACCCAGTCACTAAAAACATACAGGCGTCCTTCCTAACTCAGTTGCCGGAGAGGAAGGAAAACACTCAGGGATTTCACCATGAGGCCAATGGTGACTTTAAAACAGTTACAGAGTTTAATTGCTGTGATAGGAGAAAACAGAGGATGGATCAACAACATTGTAGTTACTCCACAATACTACAGACTGTACCTCCACATGCCCCTGCCATCTGTGCGGGAAAGGGGGCCACTTCTTCAGAACCTGCCCCAGTTTCTATGCCGGGCCAACAACACCAACCCCAAATAACCCAAATCCCAACGCCCCAACCCCCTCCACCAGACAACAGCAACGAAGACCCAGACCTTTCCTTAGGCATAGACATTTTTTAGAGAGGCCATACAACCGGAAGAGCACTCACCTCACAACTCCAGTTCTTAGACGACCCAAACTGGATACAAATTACAAAATGGAAAAGACCAGACAAACAACAGACCAGAGCAGAAGACCACCCCAGAACCCAAACTCCGACACCAACAAACACGACCCGACAACCCCACTACCCCCTTTGAGAAACCGTCTCCCCCTCCAAGACCCCTCACCATACCCCCTCCTGCCCCTTACTGTCCCTGATTCCCCACACCCACCACCAACTGCCCCTGGCCCCCCTACCATACTTCCTACTGCCTCTGACTGCTCCCCCCTGCCCCTTAGCGACCCAGATCCACACCCTTAGCACTCCCTGCCCCTGATCCCGCACAGCAGCACGCCAGCCTCAGTCCAGACCCCCAGGACCTTCTGAGCCATTTTCGCCACCCTCACCCCTCCTATCACCCTACATTCCTCCATCCGGGCAGGTTAGGGGGCCACCGGGGAGGCACGTCATGATCCAGCACCACTGATCCGCTAGAAGCCCTCATCCAAATCTGCAATGACATAGCCAACATCAGACCCGGACCATCTTCATAACCCATTATGCCCCTGACAATATCCACCCTCAACACCAGAAGCAGACACCGGTGGCTCCTCCCCTCCAACACCAACGTGGGTGAGTTCCTCAGGTACATCCTAATCCATGATTGACATGTTCTTGCTCTCGCCAGGTCTGAAAATGTAATCCCTGACAAGCAAGGCAGTGCACTTCTCAGACCACAGGAAGCTGACCGTGTCCGTAGATTGGGAAGGCCTAATGAGAGTAGGTAGGGAGGCTAGTGAGAGTGAGAGTAGGTCTTGGAGAATGAATAGATCTATCCTTCAGGACCCAGCAGTCAAGCTCACCTTCTCCAGATGCTACCTGGAGTGGAGAACTTTGAAAGAGCTATTTGACCCTGATAGAGTGGTGGGAAATGGTCAAGGTCAGGACCAAGGGCTAATTCGGGAAAATAGGGCAGAGGAAATCTAGGGAAAAGATAGCAAGTTTTGACCACAACAAGGCCCTCCAACGTCTTAGACTCATCCAGCTAAATGGGTAGGATATGGCCAGAGAGCTGGCCAAAACCAAAGAACACATTTCCACCCTCTAGCACGAAGAACAGAAGAAGATCCAGCACAAATCCAAACTCCAGGGTCTGGAGGAGGAGGAGAAATGCACCTGCTTCTTCTTTTGCAGGGCACGGTCAAAGCAAAAACCCATGCTGTCCCTATACACAACCAAGGGATCTCTGTGACCAATAGTGAGGACATGGTACTGGGGGTGGCCCATGAGTTCAACGGTAGGCTGTATGACAAAGCTCTAATGGCCACCTTCCTAGATGGGCTACACTGAGTCACTGAGAGTGGCGAGAGTGAGAACCCTGACCTAAGCGCCAAGGAGCTCACCTGGGTCGTGCACTCCCTGAACAAACACGAGGTGATGAGAGTTTGGGGTCACCTTCACAATGACGGGTAAGATCCTGGTCCTGAAGGCCATCATTCTCCCCATTCTCCTGTACCTAGGCAGAGTGTTTCCCCCAGACAGAGCGACCAGCAAGAAGATAGAATGCATGATGTTTACGTTTGTGTGGGGGAGCCAGATGGAGCGACTCAAGCCAGCACCATGTAAAAAGCAGTTGAGAACAGGGGGAAGGGGGTCCCAGACATCCTTAACATCATTAGGGCAAAGGGACTATCCAACTTGGTCACCAACATCCACAAGACAGACAGGAAAGCCAGCTACTTCGAACGGTACTTTGCCACCCCCATCCTCAGAACCCTCAGACTCAGCACCATCGACCACACTGTCCTAACGGCTGGGCAGGCTGGGCAGGCATCCTGAAAGTACAAGGACATCATGTCCCACATCTGCTCCAAGGACACCATTGCCCACCTGAGAGCCAGATCAGCTGTACAACTAACAGGTATGGTTAAACGTCAAACACCACGGCATCACAAACAAACAGAAAGACGTCTCATGGATGGCTGTTCATGGTTGCCTCCCCATTATGGAATTAACGTATAGACGGCACATAGCACGTACAGAAAGCTGCCCCCACGGATGCACTGACACTGAAAATATCTATCACCTGTTTGTTGAGTGCACCATGGCCAGGCGGGTCTGGGCCTTGTTTGTTCCCTCGTTTCCACCAAACAGGTTGCTAACCCTAACTTGCTTGACGGCGGAGAATATCCTGAACGGTCCTCCCGGCGGTTGTAGCACCACACAGCTCCACCAGCAGTAGAGGATCATCGGCATTGTCAAGTAGGTCCTGTGGGAGACAACGAACATCAGGGTCTACCAACAACCAACCGTGGAACGAACAACGATGAGGAGGAGGATCACCCAGGGGGTAGCAAACACCAGACCTGTGGGAAACAAGAAACATCAGGGTCTACCAACCATGAGGATCATGGTTGTTGGTTGTTGGTAGACCCTGATGCGTACCACAGGGGAGTACCATCACTTGTGGGCTACCTTGTGTGCCTGCTTGCTGCACAGGTTGTCCTTCTTCCCCTCTGCAGATCCAGCACCAGTACTAGCACCAATCTAGATCCCATTGGCCAGTCCCAGCACCAGACCACCAGACGTGGCGCAGAGGACGGACCAAACACCAGACCTTCACCTGGAGCGAGCGGACCACAGGGAGTGCCACAATTGAACTACGGGTCTAGGGCTCCCTTGCAGGTCTGCTTACTCTTCAGGTTGTCTTTCCTCCCCTCTACATATCAGCACCAGCCACAGCAGGGCCGGTGTTATGGGCGGGCCTTAAGGGCCCTGGCCCGCTCTTCCGTACCTCCTTGCCCGTCCAAATAAAATATTGAAATATTATTCATTTGACCAAGACGTGCACTGACAGAAAGACGCATCAATCTCAGTTAAAGCATCCTAACGAGTGAAACAGTGCCCATCTGTCTCAGTATGTGTAGACCATGTACTGCATCTGGCATTGTTTGAATTGTTTATTGTTTTTGAAGGTTAACTAAATTTGATTTGAAATGTTTTTTCTTTTTTTAAATAACCCTCTCCCACAAATTTTTGCCCTCTGAACAGACTAAATTCATTTGGGCATGAAATCTATAAGGCGTCGAAAGCGTTCCACAGGGATGCTGGCCCATGTTGACTCCAATGCTTCCTACAGTTGTGTCAAGTTTTATATATTTTATTTTATTTAACCTTTATTTAGTTAGGCAAGTCAGTTAAGAACAAATTCTTATTTACAATGACGGCCTACCAAAAGGCAAAAGACCACCTGCGGGGACGGGGGCTGGGATGTCCTTCGGGTGGTGGACCATTCTTGATACACACGTAAAACTGTTGAGTGTGACAAACCCAGCAGCGTTGCAGTTCTTGACACAAACCGGTGCGCCTGACACCTAATACCATACCCCTTTCAAATGTACTTACATTTTTTTGTCTTTTCCATTCACCCTCTGAATGGCACACGTACACAATCCATGTATCAATTGTCTCAAGGCTTAAAAATGCTTATTTAACCTGTCTCCTCCCCTTCATATACACTGCCTGAAGTGGATTTAACAAGTGACATCAATAAGGGATCATAGCTTTCACCTGGATTCACCTGGTCAGTCTACTGTATGTCATGGAACGAGCAGATGTTTTTAATGTTTTATATTTGTATATTTGCCATACATTTTTTTAAACAATACAGTCCATACTGTATATTACAAATATATTTTAAAATACACTGGACAAAAATATAAACGCAACATGCAACAATTTCAAGGATTTTACTGAGTTACAGTTCATATAAGGAAATCAGTCAATTGAAATAAATTCATTAGGCCCCAATCTATGGATTTCACATGACTGGGAATACAGATATGCATCTGTTGGTCACAGATACAGTACCTTTAAAAAAAAGTAGGGGCGTGGTCAGAAAACCAGTCAGTATCTGGTGTGACCACGATTTGCCTCATTCAGCGCGACACATCTCCTTTGATAAGCCCTTAAATTGAATTGAATTGAATGTTGAATTGAATGTTGTCCTACTCCTCTTCAATGGCTGTGTGATTAATTTGCATTGATGTCAGAGTGGTTAGAGGGACAACAGAGCCCTGAGTACCAGGCCATTAGTGATGGTTAGGGTACTACCAACGCATGTCCTGAGTGCATAAGAGGAGATTACCGTGACTCAACAGTCAGGTGGAATTTTACATGACTTCCGGCGTGGCATTAATACGGTCACCACAACAGCCCTATGTGTGAAGTTGCTGGATATTGGCGGGAACTGGTACACGCTATCGTGCACCTCGATCCAGAGCATCCCAAACATGCTCAATGGGTGACATTTCTGTTGAGTATGCAGGCCATGGAGGAACTGGGACATTTCACATTCTGGCATCTGCCCGGTACAGTTGAAACCGTGATTTATCCATGAAGAGCACACTTTTCCAGAATGCTAGTGACCATCGAAGGTGAGCATTTGCCCACTGAAGTCGGTGACGATGCCAAACTGCAGTCAGGTTAAGACCCTGGTGAGGATGATGAGCACGCAGATAAGCTTCCCTGAGACGGTTTCTGACAGTTTGTGCAGAAATTCTTCACTTGTGCAAACCCACAGTTTCATCAGCTGTCCGGGTGGCTGGTCTTAGAGTAAGCCTGTGTTTCGTGTAGGCTCACTCTGGTGTGTGATGTTTTGATAACTATGTAAATCTCTCTTGGACAAGGTTACTTTTATCAATATATTTGGGTCTATTTACTCTCGGATTTGAAAATGCTAATTACAATCAGAGTAGACATCATGCAATACTACAAATCCCTGGAAGCTACTGCATGTCACCTCAAATTATACCTTTGCTAACAGGTACAGTATTGTGTCGATTTAAAACTTCCACAAGACAGTTCACAGAATTGTCCATTTAAAGAAATGTATCCTATTTATTCATTACTTCATTTAGCTAACATTAGATAGTTAATCCAGAGATTCTTACCTTTGCCTTGATTCGGCAGTCTCATCCAGATCATCATGCCATTTGTAGTTTTTCATGGTAGCCACATTAGCAGCTAATACAGGCGAATATATTGATAAAAGTCACGTTGTCCTAGAGAGGTTTACACGGTTATCAAAACGTCACATCAGGACAAGCCTACAAGAAACGCATCCCCTATTTTAAGTGTTTCTAATGTTGCAATATTGTTATTGTGGTATTATACATTTTGTATTGTAGATATGTAGTGGTAGAGTAGTGGTGTAATAATGTGTTAAGATGTACTGTTTTATTGGTATGTTTTTGTGATATAATTGCCTTAATCTTTTTGGACCCCAGGAATGCTAATGGGGAACTTTAATAAATACAAATACCTGTCTTAATCACTCCATTCTGCTGCTCTCTCTCTCACTCTCTCTCTACTCTTCTCATTGTCTCTCTCTCCCAACCTTCCTCTCTCTTACACAATGGCCAGACTCCATGTCAGACTCTATGTCAGGGGGCAGTGGTGTGTGTGTGTGTTGGGGGGAGACAGAGAGGGGGGAAAGGCTGGGACGCAAGACACACACACACACCCAAGCAGACTCAGGACAAGAAGGCACCCATTAACACAAAAGTATTCATACCCCTTGGCTTATTCCATATGTTGTTGTTACAGCCTAAATTCTAAATGTATTAAATATATTTTTTTTCCTCACCCATCTACACACAAAGTGTGACAAAGTGAAAAAGTGTTTTTAGAAAGTCTTTCAAATCTATTGAAAATGAAATACAGAAATATCTCATGTACATAAGTATTCATACCCCTGAGTCAATACTTTGTAGATGCACCTTTGGCAGCAATTACAGCTGTAAGTTTTTCTAGGTAAGTCTCTACGAGCTTTCCACACCTGGATTGTGCTATATTTGCCCACAATTATTTTCAAAATTCTTCAAGCTCTATCAAATCGGTTGTTGATCATTGCTAGGCAACCATTTGCAGGTCTTGCCATAGATTTAAGTTTAAACTCGGCCACTTAGGAATATTCACTCTTCTTGGTAAGCAAATCCAGTGTAGATTTGGCCTTGTGTTTAAGGTTATTGAAAGGTGAATTTATCTCCCAGTGTCTGGTGGAAAGAAGACTTACCCAGGTTTTCCTCTAGGATTTCGCCTGTGTTTAGCTCAGTTCCGTTTCTTTTCTATCCTGAAAAACTCCCCAGTCCTTAACTATTACAAGCATATGTTACAGGGTTGGTTATGTTTCCACTTGACACTGCAGAAATATGTATTCAATGTTTATGTATTCCTATTGGTTGATTGAATTTACATATCAATAAGGTGTTATGCCGCTTGCAGATAGGGGGAGATCGCAAATGTAATTTCTTCCCAGTCTGATATTAACATCCAAGCGGTAGGGCACGCTCTGAAATACTGTATTCTATTTTCATATTTACAATGTGTACGAGTTCACTATGTACATGTCCTGATGTGTGTGTATATATACAGGTCATTCAGAAAGTATTCAGACCGCTTCACTTTTCCCACATGTTATGTTACAGCCTTATTTTTAAATGATTATTCACTCTTTGCTATGAGACTCGAAATTGAGCTCAGGTGCATCCTGTTTCCATTGATCATCCTTAAGATATTTTTATAACTTGATTGGAGTCCACCTGGGGTCAATTCAATTGATTGGACATGATTTGGAAAGGCACACACCTGTCTATATTAATGTAACAGGGTTATATTGGTGATTCCCCTTGCCACTTTATTGTTAAGCCAATGGGTTTTTGGTTTTAGTTTTGTCTTGCCTTCACCTACTCAACATGGCATCTTATTGGCTGGTTTGCGTAGCTTGCTTACGAGGGGGGATGTTTCAGTTAGAATCGTCCCAGTGAACAAGCGCCAAACCAGCGGTAAATTGTTGGTTGCAAAGCACTGTACGTCAAAAGTGATTTTTATACTCCCAAGGGATGATTTAAATGTACAATTTATATCAATCGGTTTGTAAATGTTATTCGAACATCACARATAAGATGCAGTGTTTTTTGGAGAATATTGGTTGTGCATTTTGTTGTAAAGAATTCCCGCCAGTACTAGCTAGCAACTTACTGTGTCTGGTGGGGGGGGTTCATATATTTTGTACAGTGCGTGAGTGCAGAGTTTGGATGGTGAGCCGTGCATTGCATGACGTGCAATTTTGTGCTGTTCCTATCAGAATAAATCTCCATGACTGGTGCTACACGTTGGAGTTCGTGTCGAGGATTGATTGTACACAACGCAAGAAGAGTACTGTTACATTAAGTCCCACAGTTGACAGTGCATGTCAGAGCAAAAACCAAGCCATGAGGTCAAAGGAATTGTCCGCAGAGCTCCGAGGCAGGATTGTGTCGAGGCACAGATCTGGGGAAGGTACCAAAAAATGTCTGCAGCTTTGAAGGTCCCCAAGAACACAGTGGCCTCCATCATTCTTAAATGGAAGAAGTTTTGAACCACGAAGACTCTTCCTAGAGCTGGCCACCCGACCAAACTGAGCAATCGGGGTAAAAGGGCTTTGGTCAGGGATGTGACCAAGAACCCGATGGTCAGTCTGACAGAGCTCCAGAGTTCCTCTGTGGAGATGGGAGAACTTTCCAGAAGGACAACCATCTCTGCAGCACTCCACCAATCAGGCCTTTATGGTAGAGTGGCCAGATGGAAGCCACTCCTCAGTAAAACGCCCATGACAGCCCGCTTGGAGTTTGCCAAAAGGCACCTAAAGGACTCTCAGACCATGAGAAACAAGATTATCTGGTCTGATGAAACCAAGATTGAACCATCCAACCTGACAGAGTTTGAGAGGATCTGCAAAGAAGAATGGGAGAAACTCCCCAAATACAGGTGTGCCAAGCTTGTAGCGTCATAGCCAAGAAGACACAAGGCTGTAATCACTACCAAATGTGCTTCAACAAAGTACTGAGTAAAGGGTTTGGATACTTTTTATTTTTAATCAATCAGCAAACATTTCTAAAAACCTCTTTTTGCTTTGTAATTATGGGGTATTGTGTGAGGGAGGGGAAAAAACAATTGAATCCATTTTAGGATAAGGTTGTAACGTAACAAAAGTGGAAAAAGTGAAGGGGTCTAAATACTTTCCGAATGCAGTGTATGTGTAAGGTACCTGCTAGATATTGGGGGCATCCTGGGATGTGCTTTTGTATGTTATTTCTGTAAGGGCGATTTAGCTATCATGTTCTAATTGTAATAGTCACATTTAGCTCCCTGCTAATTCACAGTTATTTCCTTGCTAACAGACAAATCCTGAGTCTACAGCCATCAACATACTGTTGTCCTGCACATTTAATGTGCTTCATTGTGTCTATCATCAGAATAAACACCAATCAACTGAGKCCGCTGGCTAGGACTTTCTTTAAAAACACAACGCAAGAGATTTATGAAGTACGATCACATCTGTTACACTGGTGCCGAGACCAGTCTTCGCTGGAGAGCTGTTAAACATACCCATAACATGATGCAGCCACCACTATGCTTGAAAATATGGTGAGTGGTACTCAGTAATGTATTGAATTTTCCCTAAGCATAACACTTTGTATTCAGGACAACAAGTGAACTGCTTTGCCKCATTTTTTGCAGTATTACTTCAGTGCCTTGTTGCAAACATGATGCATGTTTTGGAATATTTTTGTTCTGTACAGGCTTCCTTCTTTTCACTCTGTCAATTAGGTTAGTATTGTGGAGTAACTACAATACTGTTGTTGATCTATCCTCAGTTTTCTCCTATCACAGCCATTAACTTCTCTAGGGTAGGGGGCAACATTTTCACTGGCTTCCACTGGATGTCAACAGTCCTGAGAAATTGGTTGAGGTTATTACTTTGTGTAATGAAGAAGTACGGCCATCTTGAAGTCGAGTCACTCGACGTGTCCTGTTTGTTAGAGGCTCGAGACCAGAAAGCATGCTACAGTTGGTTTTAATCCTGTATTGAACACAGATTATCCCGTCTTCAATTTTATCGATTATTAGCGTAAAAAAATACCTAACGTTGTATTACAAAAGTAGTTTGACATTTTTTGGCAAAGTTTGAGCAAGTTGGAACCTGTGTTTTTCTGGATCAAATGTGCCAAATAAATGGACATTTTGGATATATATCGACGGAATTAATCGAACAAAAGGACCATTTGTGATGTTTATGGGACATATTGGAGTGCCAACAACAGAAGCTCGTCAAAGGTAAGGCATGAATTATATTTTTATTTCTGCGTTTTGTGTCGGCGCATGCAGGGTTGAAATATGCGTATCTCTCTTTGTTTACAATGGTGCTATCCTCAGATAATAGCATCGTATGCTTTCTCCGAAAAGCCTATTTGAATTCTGACATGTTGGCTGGATTCACAACCAGTGTAGCTTTAATTTGGTATCTTTCATGTGTGATTTAATGAAAGTTTGATTTTATAGTACTTTTCATAGTAATTAATTTTAATTTGGCGCTCTGCATTTTACTGTGAGACAGTAGCGTCCCGTCCAAACTCAGATTTTTTTATATAAATATGAACTTTACCGAACAAAACATACATGTACTGTGTAACATGAAGTCCTATGATTGTCATCTGATGAAGATTATCAAAGGTTAGTGATTAATTTTATCTCTATTTCTGCTTTTTGTTACTGCTCTCTTTGGCTGGAAAAATGGCTGTCTTTTTCTGTGACTTGGCTCATACCTAACATAATCGTTTGGTGTGCTTTCGTCGTAAAACCTTTTTGAAATCGGARACTTTGGCTGGATTTACAACAAGTGTATCTTTAAAATGGTGTAAAATACTTGTATGTTTGAGGAATTTAAATGATGGTATTTCTGTTGTTTTGAWTTTGGCGCCCTGCAGTTTCACTGGCTGTTGACGAGGTGGGACGCTACCATCCCACATACCCTAGAGAAGTTTAAACTCTAACTGTTTTAATGGCCTCATGGTGAAATTCCTGAGCTCTTTCCTTGCTCTCCGGCAACTGAGTTAGGAAGGAAGCCTGTATCTTTGTAGGGACTGAACGTATTCATACAGCATCTAAAGTGTAATTAATAACTTCATTATGCTCAAAGGGACATTCAATGTCTGCTTTTTTATTTTTACCCATCTACCAATTGGTGCTCTTGTTTCCGAGGCATGGAAACCTCCCTGGTCTTTGTGGTWGAATCTTTGTTTAAAATTCACTGTCAAATTTATTTTTAAGGGACATTACAGATAATTGTATCTGTGGGGTACAGATTTGAGGTAGTCATTCAAAAATTATGTTAACCCTCCCGTTGTCTCGGCGGGTCAGAGTGACCCCGGGCAGTTCCGAGTTGATTGCCCGTGTCTGTGTGGGTCAGAGTGACCCTGGCAGCGTTAGCAAGGTGTATGTTGTAACCCTCCTACCCCTGTGTGGGCCGGGTCATAGTGACCCAACACTACCACCTGCTGGATACTAGTCAAAGGTCCTGCCCCAAAATTGACACGCGCCACATTCCGGGCAAGGGCCCTGTGTGAATAAGGCCCTCTGTCCCTCAAACGGGCCCTTGGGCCCCGTGTGAGTTTGGATATTGATTCTAAAAACGCCCCCCTTCTACACTACCTTCCCTTGGTTGTGGATATTGTGCCTTTTGGGTATGGCTGTTGTTACACAACCTTCCCCTTGCCTCGGCGGGTCAGAGTGACCCCCGTTCAGCATTACGAGTTTATTCCCCGTGTCTGTGTGGGTCAGAGTGACCCTGGCAGCGTTAGCAAGGTGTATGTTGTAACCCTCCTACCCCTGTCTGGGCCGGGTCATAGTGACCCGGGCCCTGTTGTAGGCCCTGTGTTATGAGTTGTTCCCCTCTGTCCCGGGGGCTTGGGTCAGAGTGACCCTGGCAGCGTTAGCAAGGTGTATGTTGTAACCCTCCTACCCCTGTCTGGGCTGGGTCAGAGTGACCCTGGCCCTGTGTTACGAGTTGTTCCCCTCTGTCTGGGCCGGGTCAGAGTGACCCTGTCACCACTTGTCCCCAAGAACTCAGTGCACGACCTCGGTGCTATCACACAGGGAGGCCAGTCGAGCGTACCGGATGGGCCGAAGGAGCAGGCAGGGCCGACCACGCGCCTCGTCCATTCGCGTGCCTCGTCCCATTCACGTGGCCACCATAAGCAGGGCGTAGAGAGGCTACTAATATTGTCAGGAAGAAGAAGAAGATGAGGAGGAGGACGACGAGGAGGAATACGACCCCGCCGGGCGTGAGCCCTCCGCCTACGACTGTAAGCCGGCCGTAGAGAGGCTACTAATATTCTCAGGAAGAAGAAGAAGATGAGGACGATGATGAGGACGAGGACGATGAGGAATACGACCCCGCCGAGCATGAGCCCTCCGCCTACGACGCCTCGCAGTCCTGGTTTCAGCGCGGCTCAGGTCCTGGAACAGATATCCTCCAGCGTCGACCAAGAAGACGAAGAAGACTACTGCGATTCCGAAGAGGACATTTCGGAAGACGGTGACGCGGACGACTACGAAGACGACTCGGCCTCGCGGTCGTGCTCCTCTTCGGAGGGAGAGCGAGAGGGAGACGCGGCCGCTGCCCGAGAGCGAGACAGAGAGCCAGACAGAGAGCGAGAGCGAGAAAGGGAGACGTTGCTGTCAAAAAACGGCAAAATCAAATGGTCCTCCSTGGCCTATCGCGGCCCGGACCGGCCCCGCGCCATCCGCCGGCCCGGTGACGCCGGGCCCCACGGCCTACGCCGCGTCGCAAGCGCTCGACATCGCGTCCACCTTCCAGCTGTTTGTCACACCGGCGATAGAAAGGATAATTGTGGACATGATGAATCTGCAGGGGGTGAGAAAATACGGCGACGGCTGGCGACCCATGGACTCCACCGACCTGCGCGCCTACGTAGGGCTGCTGATCCTAGCCAGCGTCTACAGGTCCCGAGGTGAGGCCGCGGCCAGCCTGTGGGACGCCGAGAGCGGCAGGACCGTGTTCCGCGCCACCATGCCGCTCAAGGTGTTTCACAAGTACTCGAGGCTGCTGCGATTCGACGACCGCCAGTCGAGACCCGCGAGACTCGCCACCGTCAGACTGGCGGCCGTAAGAGAGGTGTGGGACCTGTGGGAGGAGCGGCTGCCGGCCCTCTACAACCCGGGGCCCGACGTGACGGTGGACGAACAACTGGTCCCGTTCAGAGGTACCGTCTATGTATCTGTGTATGTACGTGTAGCATAGAGAGCGGTAGCAGTCTATGTATCTGTGTATGTACGTGTAGCATAGAGAGCAGTAGCAGTCTATGTATCTGTGTATGTACGTGTAGCATAGAGAGCAGTAGTAGTCTATGTATCTGTGTATGTACGTGTAGCATAGAGAGCAGTAGCAGTAGTAGCAATCGGCAGTAGTAGCATCGGCAGTAGCATGGGCGGCGGCGGCTGCGTGTAACGTAAACGCAGTGCGCCCCGATGGTGAGCCAGTAACGATGACGCTGCTAATCTCCTCTCCCTCTCCTCTCCCTCCCCTCTCCCCACCGAAAGGACGCTGTCCTTTCCGACAGTACATTCCCAGCAAGCCGGCCAAATACGGCATCAAGTCGTGGGTGGCCTGCGACGCCAAGTCCAGCTACGCTTGGAAGATGCAAGTGTACACCGGCAAGGCGGCCGGCGGAGGCCCCGAGAAGAACCAGGGCGCGCACGTCGTCCTCGATCTGACCGAGGGACTGCCGGGCGGTCACAATGTCACGTGTGACAATTTCTTCACCTCCTACGAACTCGGGCAGCGGCTCCTCGAGAGGGACCTCACCATGGTTGGCACGGTGCGAAAGAACAAGCCCGAGCTCCCTCCCGCGCTGCTCCAGTCCATTGGCAGACAAAAATACTTGTATGTTTGAGGAATTTTAATTATGGGATTTCTGTTGTTTTGAATTTGGCGCCCTGCACTTTCACTGGCTGTTGAAGAGGTGGGACGCTAACGTCTCACGTAACCTAGAGAGGTTAAGCTAGAAATGCCTTTCCAATTTCAAAAATTCAGCAATGGTCTCGATTGGTTGTTTGTATAGAATTTTTGATATCTGTTATACTTTTTCCGTTATTCACTTTCTTGTCCTCTTTTTGTCCTCCATCCGCTTTCATTGGATTTCTCAAGATACTAAAGTGCCCCKTTGTGACATCATCACTTCCAACTGACATTCTCTGTAAGTGAAATCAAGCAACTTTTGACACAAATCAGCTAATAACTCCACTTTGCAACCATTTAGATGAAATATGTCAGGTTTTCCAGCTAAGTCTACTTCTCTGCTACTTAAATCTGGAGTTTGGAGAAAAAAATGATATACGCATCAAAAGTTACAGCAGTTTAAGTAACAGCACCAACATCATTTTCTGTACCATTTTGGCAAACAATGTCCTTTTTGACCAGTACTGCAACAAGTTAGACAAAAAGTTAGAGTGTATGGGATATTRGTCTTCTTCTCTGCTATTCATAGCTGTGTGCAGAATCAAAATATTCCATACGGAACTTACGGTACAGCTGTTTTTGTAACTGCATTACCTGTGTTTTTCAAACTTTCCCAAACAATGTTCGTTTTGACCACTTTCGGAACATTTTTGAGGATAAAAGTCACACAACATAAAATCTTCCCCTGTTTCTCTGCTCTTCATAGACGAAGTCGGATTTCAAATCGCTGTACCAATCTGTAACTATAGCCGTTTTCGTAACCCATCGCCTCTCTTTCAAGTGTCTGTAAATCATGTCAGCAGCAAGGCAATTCATTACTTTCCAAACAACTATCGGTTTGACCACTAAACAAACATAGTTTGGCTTAAAATCTTCCTCTACTTCTCTGCTTCTCAAAGGCGGAAACACTTTTTAAGTTGGGTCTACCGTTCTCGAGGGAGAGCGACTTAAGCAACCCCTCACCTGCTCTTCACTAACAGCTCTCTGTATCAATACTGATATTCCAAAACGGAACCGTTGGCTAGGATACTCGCAGACGCTGCAGGGCCAAAATCATGAGGAGACACTCCTCCTACACCGTTTAAGCTAGAAATGCCGTTCCAATTTKAAAAATTCCGCAACGGTCTCGATCGAGATGTTTGTATAGAATTTTTGATATCTGTTATACTTTTTCCATTATTCACTTTCTTGTCCTCTTTTTGTCCTCCATCCACTTTCATTGGATTTCTCAAGATACTAAAGTGCCCCATTGTGACATCATCACTTCCAACTGACATTCTCTGTAAGTGAAATCAAGCAACTTTTGAAACAAATCAGCTATTAACTCCACTTTGCAACCACTTAGACAAAATATGTCAAGTTTTCCAGCTTCGTCTACTTCTCTGCTACTCAAATCTGGAGTTTGGAGAAAAAAATGATATTCGCATCAAAAGTTACAGCAGTTTAAGTAACAGCACCAACATCATTTTCTGTAACATTTTGGCAAACAATGTCCATTTTGACCAATACTGCAACCAGTTAGACAAAAAGTTAGTGTGTATGGGATATTCGTCTACTTCTRTGCTATTCATAGCTGTGTGCGGAATCAAAATATTTCGTACGGATCTTACGTTACAGCTGTTTTTGTAACTGCATTACCACGTGTTTTTCAAACTTTCCCAAACAACGGTCGTTTTGACCACTTTCGGAACGTTTTTGAGGAAAAAAGTCCCACAACCTTAAAATCTTCCCCTGCTTCTCTGCTCTTCATAGACGCTTCATAGACGCTTTTGTTACGCAAAATGTAGCCACTAGCCAGCTAGCAGTTAGATAGTGGCATCTGTCATTTGTATTTATTAAAGATTCCCGTTAGCTGCTGCCTTGGCACTCTTTCAGCCACATTAAGGCAGTTATTTAAAATTAAAAAAAAATCCATGACATTAAATTTCATAACACTTTACGCAATACATTTAGTGTGATCCCTCAGGCCACTATTCCACTACCATATATTTACAGCACAACATCCATGTGCACGTGTGTGTAAATTGCGCATCTTGTGTCTCTTCACAGTCCCSTCTTCACAAAATACAAGGTGTATTTTTATCAGTTTTTTTAATCTGCTTGCATCAGTTACCTGATGTGGAATATAGTTCCATGTAGCCATAGCTCTATGTAGTACTGTGCACCTCCCATAGTCTGTTCTTGACTTGGGGAGTGTGAAGAGACCTCTGGTGGCATGTCTTGTGGGGTATGCATAGGTTTCTGAGCTGTGTGCTAGTAGTTTAAAAACAGAGTAGTGATGAAGTACTCCACTTTCAGACATGAGAGATTTACATGCATATTATTAATGTTAGCTCTCCATGCACATTTAAGGGCAAGCTGTGCTGCCTTGTTCTGAGCCAATTGTAATTTTCCGAAGTCCCTCTTTGTGGCACCTGACTACTTGACTGAACAGTAGTCCAGGTGTGACAAAACTAGAGCCTGTAAGACCTGCCTTGTTGATAGTGTTGTTAAGAAGGCAGAGCAACACTTTATTATGGACAGACTTCTCCCCATGTTAGCTACTGTTTTATCAATATGTTTTGACCATGACAGTTTACAATCCAGGGTTATTCCAAGCAGTTTAGTGTCCTCAACTTCCACATTATTCATTACAAGATTTAGTTGAGGTTTACGGTTTAGTGAATGATGTCTCAAATACAATGCTTTTAGTTTTAGAAATAATTATGCYCTAACTTATTCCTTGTCACCCATTCTGAAACTAACTGCAGCTCTTTAAGTGTTGCTGACATGTACAGTGTTGAGTCATCTGCATACATCGACACACTGGCTTTACTCAAAGCCAGTGGAATGCCGTTAGTAAAGATTGAATAAAGTAAGGGGCCTAGACAGCTGCCTTGGGGAATTCCTGATTCTACCTGGATTATGTTGGAGAGGCTTCCATTAAAGAACACCCTCTGTGTTCTGTTAGACAGGTAACTCTTTATCCACAATATAGCAGGGGGTGTAAAGCCATAACACAAGTTTTTCCATCAGTGGACGATGATCGATAATGCCAAAAGCCGCACTGAAGTCTAACAATACAGCTCCCACAATATGTTTATCAATTTCTCTAGGCCAATCATCAGTAATTTATTTGTGTAAGTGCTGTGCTTGTTGAATGTCCTTCCCTAGAAGCGTGCTGAAAGTCTTTGCCTTATGCCACTTGCCATAAGGTTTGGATGAACTGCCGTCCATTTGAGTGGTATTTGCGATTGTGTATATGTTTCGCCCAATGGCAATGTTGCCATTCATTTTTGTCCATTTCATGGGGGTCTTCCCTTACCTATAAGTGTGCTGAAAGTCTGTTGTCAATTTGTTTATAGTAAAATAGCATTGTATCTGGTTAACTTCTTGACGCACGGATCCCTTTAGCGGGATCATTTTTGTAAACAACCGCTGAATTGCAGAGCGCCAAATTCAAAAAAAGTTAAATATACCAAAACACAGTGTAGCCTGTTGTTAATCCACCTATCGTGTCAGATTTTGAAAATATGCTTTACAGCGAAAGCAATCCAAGCGTTTGTGAGTTTATCAATCACTAGACAAAACAGTAAGAACAGCTAGCTGCAAATTAGCTTGGTCACGAAAGTCAGAAAAGCAATAAAATTAATCGCTTACCTTTGATGATCTTCGGATGTTTGCACTCACGAGACTCCCAGTTACACAATAAATGTTATTTTTGTTTGCGCGTTTTGTTCAGAAAACCACAGGCTCGTTCCGGTCCTGAAGAGCAGACGAAAATTCCKAAAAAGTATCTATAATGTTCATAGAAACATGTCAAAGGTTTTTTATAATCAAGCCTCAGGTTGTTTTTAACATACATAATCGATAATATTTCAACCGAACGGTAAACTATTCAATACTACAGAGAAAGAAAATGTCGAGCTACAACACTCGGGCGCATGAACTAATCAAAGGACACCTGACACGTTTTGATAAATCTCGCTCATTTTTCAAAATAAAAGCTTGAAACTATGTCTAAAGCCTGGTCACAGCCTGAGGAAGCCATTAGAAAATCTGGTTGATACCCCTTTAAATGGAGGATGGGCAATGGAACAGGGATTTTTCCAAATAAAAGGCACTTCCGGGTTGGATTTCCTGAGGTTTTCGCCTGCAAAATCAGTTCTGTTTTACTCACAGACAATATTTTGACAGTTTTGGAAACTTCAGAGTGTTTTCTAACCTAATCTGTCAATTATATGCATATTCTAGCATCTGGGCCTGAGAAATGGTCCGTTTACCTTGGGAACGTTATTTTTCCAAACATAAAAATAGTGCCCCCTAGCTGAAAGAGGTTAAACAATTTTTCCCCAAAAAAGATTACTAAGGGTTGGTAACAGGCTGATTGGTCGGCTATATGAGCCAGTAAAGGGGGCTTTACTATTCTTGGGTAGCGGAATTACTTTTGCTTCCCTCCAGGCGTGAGGGCACACGCTTTCTAGTAGGCAACAATAATTTTTTCACTTCTTCCACACTCACTTTACAGAATTCAGAAATACAATGCTTGTCTTTCATAATTTGATCAGTTATACTTGGATGTTGTGTCAGCGTTTGTTTTTGGCATGTCACGCCTAAAGTTTGCTAATCTTGCCAATTAAAAAATAATTKAAGTAATTGGCAATATCAGTGGGTTTTGTGATGAATGAGCCATCTGATTCAATGATTTTTAAGGTACTCCAAAAGGTTTTTAGTATCATTCATCTTTGTTTCATAGTATAGTTTCTTCTTTTTATTCAGTTTAGTCACATGATTTCTCAATTTGCAGTAGGTTTGCCAATCGGTTGTGCATCAAGACTTATTTGACATTCCTTTTGCATCATCCCTCTCAACCATTCAATTCCTCAATCAACGAGGATTTAACAGATTTTACAGTCATTTTCTTAATGGGTGCATGCTTGTTAGTAACTGGAATAAGCAATTTCATCAGGTCTGGGACCTGTTGAATCGYAGGGTGAGGGCTAGGGCCATTCCCCCCAGAAATGTCTGGGAGCTTGCAGGTGCCTTGGTGGAAGAGTGGGGTAACATCTCACAGCAAAACTGMCAAATTTCGTGCAGTCCATGAGGAGGAGATGCAGCTGGTGGCCACACCAGATACTGACTGTTACTTTTGATTCTGAGCRCCCCCTTTGTTCAGGGACACATTATTCCATTTCTGTTAGTCACATATCTGTGGAACTTGTTCAGTGTATGTCTAAGTTGTTGAATCTTGTTATGTTCATACAAATATTTACACATGTTAAGTTTGCTGAAAATTAACGCAGTTGACAGTGAAGACGTTTCTTTTTTGCTGAGTTTATGTTAAGGGGGTGTTACTTTCACAGATAATGTCACCCATCTAAATTATTTATTTATTTCAAATAATTAAGTAAATGTATGGTGTTAATATAAGTTTCATTGTTTGTTATGGTTTAAATGGTTATTTTATGGTTGTAAGTGATAAAATGAGCTAGAAAATTGTATATTTTGCAATTCTGAGTAATTACTACTTTAGTAAAGATTACAATTTATTCAGTACTACTGCAGATGCTAAATAATTCCAATAGATGGCAGCATAAAATCACAAATGACATTTCTGAAGATTAGTTCTCTCCCTGGATGCACCACTCCCCTCACAGGAAAACTCCTGCGCAGGCCTTTTTATGTCCCTTTACACACTGCTAACGCAAGAGGAAGGGCTGAAAAGGCATTTAACAGATGACCGAAGCAATATAATGATGATTTATGTTTATTATTACCTGTTTTTATGCTCATGTTTTGAAATTATACTTCATTACTACAACGATTATCAATAAGCCTGAACATTAATTCAGTCACCTCTGGTCGACAAAAACGTATTTTCCTAGTACATTCATTGTCAAATTTATCAACCAGCATCGACCAGCTCTGCCTTCTCGCAAAAGTTGCCAACTTAACAAGCCCCGCCAAAAGATTGTGCTGTCAGCGGCAGCGAGCACTCTGCCTTCTCGCGCAAGCAAAGGGCACGTTGAGGTAAATTTGCTAACCGCGAGGGTTGCATTGCATGATGTAATTTATTGGCGGGCTGGAAGAAGCACTCGTCTTTTCTATTCGAGGCGGTTTACTCATAATATGATACGTTAACTGTCACGTTCCTGACCTGTTTTCTCTTGTTTTGTATGTGTTTATTGGTCAGGGCGTGAGTTTTGGGTGGGCAGTCTATGTTTTCTGTTTCTATGTTGGTTTTGGGTTGCCTGGTATGGCTCTCAATCAGAGGCAGGTGTTTGACGTTTCCTCTGATTGAGAGTCATATTAAGGTAGGTTGTTCTCACTGTTTGTTTGTGGGTGGTTGTCTCCTGTGTCTGTATGTATGTTCGTGCCACACGGGACTGTAGCGTTTGTTTGTAGTCGTGTACCTGTTCGTGCGTTCTTCATGTTGTATGTAAGTTCCATGTTCAGGTCTGTCTACGTCGTGTTTGTTATTTTGTAATTTTCAAGTGTTTTCGTGTTCGTTTCGTAATTCAATAAATATCAGTTATGTCATCATACCTCGCTGCACATTGGTCTTCAGATCCCTCTCTCCTCTCCTCGTCCGAGGAGGAGGAGGAATTAGAGAATCGTTACATTAACAGAGTTTTTTGTAATGCATGTCTACTAGGGTCGTGGTTAGTGCACCTGTCTAGTGATTACTTGGCCAGGGTTCAATACCTGCTATAGTCACTATTTTTTTGCACTCCCAAAAGCAACACAGGCCTAATACGAGATAAATAGCTACCTGTAAAGTAATGAGTGACCATTTTAGAAAATCATAGGACAAATAGTCTTTGGTTGCATGCCATTTTATGTCAATAATATTGCTGCTGTAGCCTATAATTGATGCTTRGTGGTCTTATGCTGCCATCTATTGGAAATATTTCACAATTAACAGTTATTAATTCACATAAAGACATTTGTGAAACAGCTGGAAAATGAAGTGTATTTTTCTTATTAATTCCTGAGATCAGTCTCAAACCTGCCCCACCTATCCCAGCCAATTGCTGGACTTTCACAAATAGGTTACTAGGTCACACCCAGTTAAACCACATTTGAAAAATAAAATGTGGCTTGTTTAAAACTTCTTGTCAATAGGGGAGCGCTGTTTTCACTTTGGAAAAAATCGTGCCCAAATGAAACGGCCTCGTACTCTTTTCTAGATCATACAATATGCATATTATTATTACTATTGGATAGAAAACACTCAAGTTTCTAAAACTGTTTGAATTATATCTGTGAGTAAAACAGAACTCATTTTGCAGCAAACTTCCATACAGGAAGTGAAAAATCTGAAAACGAGGCTCTGTTTCAGGGCCTGCCTATTCAACTGGCTTTTATTTATCGATATGCATGCACTTCATACGCCTTCCACTAGATGTCAACAGGCAGTGGAAGGTGGAATGGGGTGTCTAGCTTGATCTGAGGCCGAACAAGAGCTTTTGGAGTGACAGGTCCGGAATTTTCTTTGTCTTCTCAGGCGCGCGGCGGAGCTCGACATTGTGTTCTGAAAAGCGTTCGGTAAACACGGCGAATATCTCCGGCTCTGATTTTATTTGATACATATGATAATAACATCATAAAGTAGGTTTTTTTCAACCGAGTTTTAMCAGTTTATTCAACGTTTATTGGGACTTTTGGAGTTTTCCGTTCTTTGCGTCAAGAGAGGATGGGAATGTTAGCAACCTTGGCTAGCATTGTGGTGCGAATTCGACAGAAGAAATGGACATTCTAAAAGCAAACAACGATTTATTCTGGACCAAGGACTCCTTGTACAACATTCTGATGGAATGTATGATGTTATTTCGTATTTCTGTGTAAAATGTTGAGTCCTATTCTCCGCCGTTTTGGTGAGCACTGTCTCGCAATAACGCAAGCTGTATGTTATGGTAAAGTTATTTTTAAAAATCTAACACAGCGGTTGCATTAAGAACCAGTGTATCTTTCATTTGCCATACAACAAGTATTTTTATGTAAAGTTTATGATGAGTTCTTTGGTCAGATTAGGTGAGTGTCCAAAATATCTCCGGAGATTCTGGTGAATCGATGCTACGTATTCACAATGTATAATCAGGATTTGTAGCTCTAAATATGCACATTTTCGAACAAAACATAATTGTATTGTATAACATGATGTTATAAGACTATCATCTGATGAATTTGTTCAAGGTTAGTGATTCATTTTATCTCTTTTGTCGGTTTTGTGKAAGCTATTTTTTGCGGGGAGTAAATTGCGTTGTGTGTTTGGCTACTGTAGTGAGCTAATAGAAATATATATTGTGTTTTCGCTGTAAAACACTTAAAAAATCGGAAATATTGTCTGGATTCACAAGATGTTTATCTTTCATTTGCTGTACACCATGGTTATTTTTCAATAAATGTTTTATGATGAGTATTTATATATTTCACGTTGCTCTCTGTAATTATTCTGGCTGCTTTGGTGCTATTTGTGATTGTGGCTGCAATGTAAACTATGATTTATACCTCAAATATGCACATTTTCGAACAAAACATAAATGTATTGTATAACATGATGTTATAAGACTGTCATCTGATGAAGTTGTTTCTTGGTTAGTGACTAATTATATCTCTATTTGGTCGGTTTTGTGATAGCTACCTATGCGATAGAAAAATTGTGAAAATATGCGGTTGAGTCTTTGGCTATTGTGGTTAGCTAATAGAAATACATATTGTGTTTTCGCTGTAAAACATTTTAAAAATCGGAAATGATGGCTGGATTCACAAGATGTTTATCTTTCATTTGCTGTATTGGACTTGTGATTTCATGAAAATTATATTATATGATATCCCTGTCCCGTTAGGCTAGGCTATGCTAGTCATTTTTTTTGATGAGGAGGATCCCGGATCCATTTCACATTGCCAACAACAGCGAAGTAGACATT
This sequence comes from Salvelinus sp. IW2-2015, assembly GCF_002910315.2. NCBI lineage: Eukaryota > Metazoa > Chordata > Actinopteri > Salmoniformes > Salmonidae > Salvelinus > Salvelinus sp. IW2-2015. The sequence continues at coordinate 17,831,446 of NC_036840.1, read as the reverse complement.
GTGACGTAGAACAATGGGCTGGGAATAGAAGGTTTGGAAGGCGAGTTGGTGCCACGGTGCTCAATAGAACTAATAGGAGCTGGCAGAATGAAAAATGCCCTAAAATAAGGCGTTTTTTCGTGATTACTTCAAAACTACGGCAAGCAGCTGGGACAGATGGTAATATGAAACTGCGCTGTACGGTGGATGCAATTAACTCATTCTCGACTGTTCCATCTAAACCTGTGAATCTGATGCGACACAGTCAGGACAAGACCTAGGCTAGGTAGCCTAGCTAGCGTAGGCACAAATTGTTAATAGAACAGGATTTACATTTCAAACCTAACACTATCAAACCACAAGTTTGTTTTGGCTTAGCTTTCTATGAACTAACGATACAGGYGTCACAGCTAGTTAGCTAGCAAGTAATACGCCCATTTGATCCTAATAGACCCTAGCTAGGAACTTGTTAACATCATAACGGTGGACTTTGTAACGTCTTTTATTTGAAAGATAGAATGTTTCCATCTGGGTAGACAGAGCCTACAATGTACAATACATGTGATTCGGTAACACATATCCCTTAATAACTAGAAAGATGAAGGTGGATTTCTCAATGAGTGAAACATGACGGTTACTCAACATCATCTTTGAGGTTCTTTATAAAAAAACAACACTGGATTTATATCCATTAATGCCGTTCGACTTTTCATCACCCCGCCGGCGCGTCGTCTTTGTATTGGCAGATCGCAACCAACTGAAAAGTGCATATACCGCCACCTACTGTACTGGAGTGTGAGGCCGGTCCCTATTCATCTATTAAAGTCACAATATGCTACTTTTTTTGCAAGAATGGGTAACTTTAACTGCATACTTGGAGCATGTCTGAAAGTGGGCGTGTCAACAGAAGTGGAAGGATCAAATTATACCAGCGCTTAGATGGTTTGATTGTGCTTGTTGTTTTTCCGTTTCTTAACACGTTTTTATTGGTCAGTTCCCGACCATGTGAAATAAGACTGGGAAAAGGCACTCTATTCTTGTCAGAGAATCATACTATGCCATTTGAATGTTAACTAAACACACAACAAACACCTGAGATATATCCTAACTCTGAAAATAGAAGTTATTTTGATGTCAGTTATTAGTCTACCAGTTTTTTATTTATTACCAATACATTTTCATTATTAGGCCTATAACTCATTATGACATCTGTTCGGCTCTCTGATGATGACAATACAAAATGTATTTTGTGAATAAGGCTCATTATAATTACTCTTGTATAATTAGGAATCAAAATACCTACCGATTTTTCATTTACCAATAAATCTATGTTTGATTATTATAACCTATGGCAACTATTTGACTATCATCAGATGATGACAATAAAATTGTGTTTGGCTCAATATAATTACTCTTGTAGAATTGGGCAGCAATCCAGCTTAGAATGAAGAGTATTCAAGAACAAGGGTTAACAATAAAATATCACTAATATGACTCCCACCAGAAAACCACTGTACACAACAGACGAAAAGACAATGGCAAATTAACTTAATGACTTCTACATAAAGTTTGGCTGACATTACTTCTCTGCTAAGTGTGTTAACATGCTCAACACCAAGTTAGATTTTAACCCTAGAGAGGCCACAAGAGTCTTTAAAAGCAAACAGGCAACAGGCCCTGATGGTGTCTCTGCTTTGAACAGAGGAACTTCCACCAGCCTGGGTCCCTGTCTTTCAGAGGTCTATACATTCCCATACAGTTCCACCTCGTTGGAAGAAGGCAGTCATCACCCCCCTTCCCAAAAAGCCTTCTCCCAAAGAAAACAAAGACTGTAGACATGTTGCTCTGACCTCCATTGTAATGTTGTGTCTTGAAAAGATCATGGCGTGTAAGCTTCAGTCAGACTAAACACACTGTTGGACCCGTATCAATTTGCTTACAAATACAAACGTGTCACTGATGAAGCAATCCTCAGCATAGTGCATCTCATCCTGCAACATCTGGAGAACCCCAAGGCATATGCTTGAATGCTATTTGCGGATTTTAGTTCAGCATTTAACATATTGGAGCCACACATCCTCCTCAGTAAGCTCAGACAGATGCCAGTCAAACCCTATATCATCAGGTGGTATCACTCATTTCTGACCAACAAGACCCAGCAGGTCCAAATGAACAAGACCCTGCCTGAACCCAAGGTCATTATGTTTCCCACCAAGGCTGAGAGTTCACCAACCTATTTGCACTGTATACAAATGAATGTACAAGTAGACACCCTGATATTGTCCAGTCTGATGATACTGCCATTCTAGGTCTAATGTTTAGACACTGACATTACTTTGAATAGGTCAGAGAACAACCACAAGATCAACAACCAATCTTAGCCAGAGCGAGATGAGATAAAATCTAACGAGGGAACATCAGGTAAACCCTCTTAACATTGCACTGATAAACAATGTGGAATASTAGCCTGCTCGCCATTCTGCAGCTTGTCTGCCAATGCATGCGTGTCCCAACCCACGTTTTGACAACTACATGGGAACGGGCCTGCCTGCCCACCCATTTGACCGATGGGAGATAAGAGATATGCTAACTGTGGATAACAGTCGTTTAAGTGCAGCATAGCTAGCTAGCAAAGTGAAACACATTTCCTGCTATCTAACAAAATTACACCTGCATCTCTAGCTGTAGCCACCGAAAAACAATGTGAGGGGAAAAAGTCGCCCACTCACCCACTCATCCAATGACAACATCCTCCCAGCAGCTAGCTAACTAGCTAGCGTTAGGCTCTGTGTCTTTASCTTGCTAAATAAATAACTAACTAAATAGATAAGCTAGCCTATTAGCCACATTATGACTGACTTGTGATCATGGCCTGGTTACATTAGTTACATTTGTCTGTTATTGTCCAAATTATTGAGTCATTGAAACTGAAACAGTGCATCCCGAATGGCTGGAGGAAGCAAACCATGTACCAGGCCAGCTGTGATTTACAACCTGATAGCAATATTTGTTGGACTACCAATACATTTATTGGTTAATTATATTAATCATCCATTCAAATGCATCCATCTATTCTGCCAACAATGTCTTACTCTGTGTCATGGAGTCTAATACAACCTCTTTTTAAAACYTCTTATAAAGTTAGTTTTGTAGCACAAACTGGGAATTTGATATGTTTGACTGATATTATGATTGTCTGTTTGTTTTATAGCTGCAAATTAGTTAAAACGCTGTCTGTTTCACTTTAAGATTGTGGGATGTATGTATTTTGTTTTGATGACAAAACAAAGTAGCCTACACACCTGTGGAAGTTTGTCACTTTCAGGGTCCAACTCCAGCTCCAAGTAAGGTGGTGGGCTCTAAATGATTCTATCAGCCAATCAGGGCTGTATGTAACTATTTTCCAGTTTGTATCCCCACACAGTCGGACTGAGCATTTCAGTGGCCCAAGGGGGCTCAGGGAAATACATTTTCAAAAATGATTTATTAAATATAAACTGATGATTTAAAAATAAAATAAAAAGACTGCATGGGGCTTTTACATTACTATTCTTTAACACAAAAAAAAAAAAGACCTATTTATACTATACTATATATGTTTTCTGTATTATTTTGGTCAGGTCAGGGAGTGACATGGGTGGGTATGCATGTTTTGTGTTGRCTAGGTTTTTTTGTAGATCTATGGGGTTTTTGTAAGTTATTGTAGGTCTATGGTGGCCTGAATTGGTTCCCAATCAGAGGCAGCTGTTTATCGTTGTCTCTGATTGGGGATCCTATTTAGGTTCCCATTTTCCATTTAGGTTTTGTGGGTTATTGTGTATGTGTAGTTGCATGTCAGCACTTGTTTGATTAGCTTCACGCTATTTTGTTAGTTTAAGTGTTCTTTTTTAATAAAAGAAGAATGTATTCAAATCACGCTGTACCTTGGTCTCCTCACTACGACGAACGTGACAGTAGGTCCCATTCTATACTATCGTACAATATTGTGCAGTGTATACTATAGCCACAGTAATATAACACTGTTGGCTTCATTTTCCAGTATTAGGCTGAGTTTATATTAGCCCAACAATAGTGAGATTACACTGGTGTTTTTTCACAGTTGCTGGGTTGCGATAGTTTTTGTTACACTATTTTAGAGTACAGACAGTAACTATCATAGTTTCCCTTGGAAACTCACATCTCAGCTCTATTTCACTGAGGGTTTCAGTGTGTAGCTGCGTTTACTACAGTTCTGTTGCACTATTTTACAGTACAGACAGTAACTATCCCTTCATTGGAAACTGACAGCTCTATTACAATATTGTTTTTTTCACATAGTGTGTAGCTGGGTTTACTATAGTTTTTCTGTTGCAGTACTTACAGTAGGCTACATACAGTAACTATGCTAGTGTCCAGTGACTATTCTAGTTTCCCTTGGAAACTCACTTTTCAGCTATTACGCTGTGGACTGTTCCGTTTGTCGTGTTTGTTGTTTGGGTTTAGTGTTACGTGTTTTAATTACAGAATATGAACACTTACCACGCTGCACCTTGGTCCTCTTCTTCTCCTCCAGACGACAAGCGTTACAGAGGGTTTCAGTATATAGCTGGGTTTACTATAGTTTTGTTATATTAGTTTACAGTACAGACTGTAACTATCCTAGTTTCCCTTAGAAACTCACATAACAGCTGATCTTACGCAGCGTGTAGCTGGAGTTGCCATATTATTTTGTCATACTGCAAGGTATATACCACCCATCTCTTCTTCCCACGAAGAGAAACAACCATTTCCAGAATGGCTTTTCACCTTGAGAAATGTGAGGTGTCTCTGCCCACAGGCAGCAGACTACGTCTAAGAAGGGTGGCAGTCTGCCGTCACCCTGAGGTGTTTGCCGTTGGCATTGGCAGGTTCTCACAGGCCCAAAGGCCAAACAGAGAGGCAAGTGGAGTCCCCATGGGCACTGAATACAGTGAAGGAAGGCTACGAACAAAAAATTCCGATGCTAGCCACCGCTATAATTCTGGCGCCTCAAATGTCTCAGGGTCTTCTAGTGTTGACACCCTGGTTGACTGAATGTTTCCGAATGAGTTCAGATGGAGTGTCAACCTATAGTAGTCTGCCCCATCCAGTGAACAGGCCACAACGGACACGAGGACCCTCTTGAACCACATTTGAATTTTGGGCCACACCCTAAATGAGAAGAGTCATCTGACCTCCTCACGGAAGGTGATCTACCTCGGGATGTCCATAGACTCGACTCTCATGAGGGCAAGTCTCCCTCAGGTGAGAGTAACAAAATCCTATCCTACCTCAACCGTTTCCGGCTCGGACGAGCCATGTCGGTGTTAGAGTACCAACAGTTACTCGACCTACTGACAGTGGCTTCACTGTTGGTTCCGCTGGGCATTCTCCATCATCCAGCGATGGTTCAACTCCCATGGCCAGCACCCAAAACAGACACCGTCAACTGTTGGTGATGAGTGCATGTTTGAGGACCCTATCAAAGTATCCCACTCCTTGCTGTTAAGGGGGGTGAGCCTGATCAGAGTCCACGGCAGAGAGCTGGTGTGCACTGAAGCCTCTCTGACGGGTTGAGGTACCATGTTCAGAGGCAGCTGACCGCTGGATCTCCCCATGGAGTGGTCAACACATCAATGTGCTGGAGCTCAGGGTCATCTAGCTCTTCAACAGTTCCAGTTCTACCTGGTAGGACAACATTTCCTGATCCAATGGCTCGGGAGCTCTTTCCTTGGGCCCAGATCTGATTGGCATCGCTGCTCGACATAACCCCGGGGTCCTGAACAATGCAGCCAACATGCTCTCGAGAGGTGGCCCGTTGTGGGGGGGGGGGGGTTAGAGTCTGCACCCTCAGCTGGTGCTACAGCTTTGGGACAGGTTCGGGGGAGAGCACAGGTGGACCTGTTTGCATTTCAGGAGAACACTCATTGCCACAGCTGGTTCTCAATGTCAGAGCCTATGTGTCTGGACACCCTCACTCACGATTGGCCGGCAACGCCGCTTTATGCTTTCCCACCAATACCAACAGCTATGCTAGAAAGGGTCATCTTGATTGGCCACCAGCTGCTCTTGATAGCCCCTTAAGGTTTTCACAGTCACTGCTCGATGCGGGCCGAGTGCCATCCACATTGAGAGTGTATTTAGCTGCTATCTTGGCATCCAAGATGGCATAGCAGTGTAGGCGTGTTTTGTCCGTCCTCCCGTGTACTTTTGTATTTTTCGTATTTTTTGTATATATATTTTTTTTAAGTTTTTTTTCTTTCTATCTCTTTTCGATTTTTAATTCGATTATACCTTCCGGTAACCTGCCTCACCCAATGTGATACGGAATCGCTATTATTTTTTAACTTTGGAACACATTCAAGAACCTCCAGTAGCTAACCAGCTAATCAGCTACAAGCTATTTAGTCACTTTTACCTTCTGCACAGACACCAGCCCTGTTCTTAGCCTGGATAATACTCGCCAATCTACCAGCATCGGACTGTCTCTCCACAACAARGCCGGATTCCTGCCGTAATCCCTGAGCCACTACTTCTGATCCTCACAGCTTGCAGCTAGCTAGCTCACAGCTAGCTTGCACCCTCCGTGGCACCCAGTACCGAAGCTATCCCCTAACTGCCACGAAGCTAGCACCAGTTAGCAAACAAAATTCTACAATACCTCTTTCGCCATCTGGCTTGGATTCTCTGTCGACACGGCGCCCCGCCGCACCACCACGTCTGGTCTGCCGACGAATACTCCATCCGCTGTGCCCTCAACCGGCCTCCGTCTAAGCAGACCACCCCCGGGCTACTAACTTTAAACGCCGCGTGCTAGCGTGGTGACGGCTTCCCTGCTCCGTCCACTGCTCCGACCCTCTCTGCCTAGTCATCGCCATTTTACCTGCTGTTGTTGTGTTAGCTGACTAGCTGCTGTTGTCTCACCTGTTGTTTTAGCCAGCTCTCCCAATCAAGACCAGCGATTACTTTATGCCTTACTATATGTCTCTTTCGAATATCAATATGCCTTGTATACTGTTGTTCGGGTTAGTTATCATTGTTTCAGTTCACAATGGAGCCCGTAGTTCCACTCCTAATACCTCTGATACCTCCTTTGTCCCACCTCCCACACATGCGGTGACCTCACCCATTATAACCAGCATGTCCAGAGATACAACCTCTCTTATCATCACCCAGTGCCTGGGCTT
>NC_036840.1:17772315-17819219 GCF_002910315.2 Salvelinus sp. IW2-2015 | reverse complement strand
CTTACCTTCCGCTTGTACCCGCACCCACCATTACCCTGTCCTGCACATATGCACTGAATATTCTACCCACGCCCATTAAATTTGCTCCTTTTGTTCCTTTTCCCCAACGCGTCTAGGCCGACCAGTTTTTTTAGCCTTTAGCCGCACCCTTCATCCTACTGACTCCTTGTTCCTTCGGGTGATGTGGAGGTAAAACCAGGCCTAACACCCAGGATCCTCATTTTTGACTTCTTGATCGAAAAAGCCTTGGTTTCAGTTGCATGTCAACATCAGAAGCCCTCCTCCCTAAGATTGTTTTACTCACTGCTTTAGCACACTCTTGCCAACACTGATGTCCTTGCCGATGCTGAAATCCTTGGCTTAAAAGGCCACCCAAAAATTCTGGATTCTCATACCCAACTAACAAATTTTTTCGTTCAAGATAGAACTGGCCAAAGGGGGAGGAAGTTGCATCTACTGCGAGATAGCCTGTAAAGTATCTGTCATATTTACCAGGCCTACTATGACCCAACAGCTTGAACTTCTACATTTTAAAAAATTAATTCTCTCCAGAAATAAGTCTCTTCCACTGTTTGCCGCCTGCTACCGACCCCCTCAGCTCCCAAGCTGTGCCCTGACCCCATCTGTTAATGATCGCCCCCAATCTGCTTCAGAGGTTTTGTTCTGTTAGGTGACCCTAACTGGATATGTCTTACCCCGGCGAGTCCTACAAGTCTAAGCTTGATGCCCTTCGAAGTCACAATCATTCCGAGTGAAACCCACCAGGTACAACCTAAATGCGCTAAACATTGGGACACCCTAAATAGACATTATCCTGACCAACTTGCCCTCCAAAGTACGACTCTCTGCTTCCAATAGGACCCCGTCAGCGATCCCCTCGATTGCCGTAACCTCGACGCGTTCTCGCGCGGTCAACGCACACCCCTCATCATGCTCAAACGCTCACGCTAACGCTGTCTGCGAGCAGGCCTTTCTAATGCGACCTTGCCGGGTATACTGGCAGGATATTGACCTGCAGCGTATGAGGATGCCTGTCATTCTATTAAAAGGTAACTTCCTCACTCATCTTAGACCAGCATGCCCGTTCAAAAAAGATCGCAGAACTAAGAACAATATTAGCCCTTGTCAACTCCAGACCTGACTTGCAACTCGCACCAGCACAAAAACTCGCCGTGTGGGCCGACGCAAGCATCGAATAGTCCCCGCGATATGCAACTGTTCGGGAATGTCAGGAACCAAACGCCACACCAGTAGTCAGGAAAGCAAAGCCAGCTTTTCAAGCAGAAAGTTTGCATCCTGTAGCTTCTAACTCCACAAAAAGTTCTGGGACACTTGTAATCGCCATGGAGAACAAGAAAGAGCACCTCCTCCCAGCTTGGCCCACTGCACTGAGGCTTAGGTACACGGTCCACCACCGATTAATCCGTGATAATCGAAGACTTCAAACAAGCATTTCTCAATGGCTGGCCATGCCTTCCTCCTGGCTACTCAACCCTGGCCAAAACAGCCTCGCCCCCCCCCGCTGCTTACTCGCCCCGCTCGAGTAAGCTCCCCAGCTTCTCCTTTACCCAAATCCAAGTAAGCCAGGAGTAACAGGATGGCATATATGGGCCCAAGATAGTTGCCGTTTCGTTGAAATTGAGGCATGGAGGCAAAATCCTGCTTGTTGACTAGGACGTCTCACACATAAATCAGCTGTCGATTTATCACGAATTTAAGTGCCTTGACAATCTTATGCAGTTTATCACAGTGCCATCCGTTTTGTTACTAAAGCACCTTATACCACCCACCACTGCGACCTGTATGCTCTAGTCGGCTGGCCCTCGCTACATGTTCGTCGTCAGACCCACTGGCTCCAGGTCATCTACAAGGCTATGCTAGGTAAAGCACCGCCTTATCTCAGTTCACTGGTCACGATGGCAACACCCACCCGTAGTACGCGCTCCAGCAGGTGTATCTCACTGATCATCCCTAAAGCCAAAACCTCATTTGGCCGCCTTTCCTTCCAGTTCTCTGCTCCCTGCGACTGGAACGAATTGCAAAAATCTCTGAAGTTGGAGACTTTTATCTCCCTCAACAACTTTAAACATCTGCTATCTGAGCTAACCGATCGCTGCAGCTGTACATAGTCCATCGGTATATAGCCCACCCAATTTACCTACCTCATCRCCATACTATTTTCATTTATTTACTTGTCTGCTCTTTTGCACACCAGTATCTCTATTTGCACATGATCATCTGATGATTTATCACCCCAGTGTTAATCTGCTAAATTGTAATTATTCGCTTCTATGGCCTATTTATTTCCTACCTCCTCATGCCTTTTGCACACATTGTATATAGATTCCCTTTTTTAATTTTTAATTTAATTTTTTCCTATGTTATTGACTATGTTATTGTTTACTCCATGTGTAACTCTGTGTTGTTGTCTGTTCACACTGCTATGCTTTATCTTGGCCAGGTCGCAGTTGCAAATGAGAACTTGTTCTCAACTAGCCTACCTGGTTAAATAAAGGTGAAATAAATAAAATAAAATAAATGCCATGATGAAGGCCAAGAGGGACCCATGGCTGGCTTCCCATTGCTCTCCAAATTTTTGAAGGGAGTTAGACGTGCCAAACTGGAACGTTGACGTGGTGCTGTCAGCACTCGCTAAGCTGCCCTCGAGCCCCAAGAGTCAATGACTTTGAAGCACTTATCCATGAAGGTGGCATTCCTGTTGGCTATTACTTCCACTAAGAGGGTGAGTGAACTTCATGCCTTTTCGGTGAGCTCCTCATTCTTGCCATACGTCCTGTTTGACAGATGTGAACCGGCCCATTTGTTCGCATGTGCTCCTCCCGCGGCTGCTGGTGAGCTGGGTGTTTTTTCCCCCAAGTGTGCTCTGCCCAGGTCAGGGACACTTACATTACAAAGACACAGGCAATACGACAGTATGATCGGCTAATCGTTTGCTATGGCGAGAGTTCTGGGCCAGAGCCTATCGATACAAAGACTCTCACATTGGATTATGGACACTATTTCTGCATCGTATCGGCTGGTCAGCCGGCCTCTGCCGTCTGCTGTAGTGGTGCATTCTACTAGAGTAGCTACATCGTGGGCACTGCTCCGAGGAGTTCCCCTCAATGACATTTGCGCCTCGGCAAGGTGGGGATCAACTAACAACTTTTTTCTAGGTACTGTTAACATGGGGCTGTACAACGTGACCAGTCGGGAGTAGGCTACTAAGTGACTGCGATTGAAGAGCAAAATAATCCAAAATAATCCTAACAGCACGAAATGGTGCTGAAATAGTTGACCACAATTTGGGTGTTCCAGTAAGCAACAATTTGTTGCCTACATTATTCTTAATAGAACTCCAGCACAGAGAAGAAAAAGGAGCCTGAAATAATTAAACAATAAATTGATTGAATTCACAAATATAATCGACTGTTTCTAATATTGGCCATCAACCAAAAACACAGCATCTGCCCCGGTACATTTGTTTTCTCCAAATATATATTTTAGGCTACTGTGCAGTCTGACAAGTGAACATAGCCTATAGTATATAGTAAACATGGTAAAGCCACACAAATGCACAAACGCACAAAATCTGCAGAAATACAACACACGCCTCACAAATCCTCAACTGACAYCTTCATTAAATAGTACCCGCAAAACTCCAAAAGCATCCCGGAGTCGCCTCTTCACTTTTGACGTGGAGACTGGTGTTTTGCGGGTACTATTTAATAAAGCTGCCAGTTGAGGACTTGTGAGCTATCTGTTTCTCAAACTAGACACTCTAATGTACTTGTCCTCTTGCTCAGTTGTACACCGGGGCCTCCCATTCCTCTTTCTATTCTGGTTAGYGCCAGTTTGTGCTGTTCTGTGAAGGGAGTAGTGCATAGCGTTGTYCGAGATCTTCAGTTTCTTGGCAATTTCTCACATGTAATAGCCTTCATTTCTCAGAACAAGAATAGACTGACGAGTTTCAGAAGAAATGTCTTTGTTTCTGATCATTTTGAGACTGTAATCGAACCTACAAATGCTGATGCTCCAYATACTCAACTAGTCTAAAGAAGGCCAGTTTTATTGCTTCTTTAAAACTTATTGTCAATAGGGGGGCGCTGTTTTCACTTTGTAAAAAATCGTGCCCAAATTAAACTGCCTCGTACTCTATTCTAGATCGTACAATATGCATATTATTATTACTATTGGATAGAAAACCCTCAAGTTTCTAAAACCGTTTGAATTATATCTGTGAGTAAAACAACTCATTTTGCAGCAAACTTCCTGACAGGAAGTGAAAAATCTGAAATCGAGGCTCTGTTCCAGGGCCTTCCTATTCAATTGCTTGAAATCTATGGATATACATGCACTTCATACGCCTTCCACTAGATGTCAACAGGCAGTGGGAGGTGGAATGGGGTGTCTAGCTTGATCTGAGGTCGAACAAGAGCTCTTGGAATGACGTGCCTTTGTCTACCAAGGCGCGGGAAGGACATCAGCATTGGCTTCTGAAAAGCGTTCGGTATAGACGGCTAATATCTCCGGCTTTGATTTTATTTGATACATGTGATAATATCATCGTAAAGTATGTTTTTTCAATATAGTTTTATCAGATTATTCAACGTTTATCGGGAGTTTTGGAGTTTTCCGTTCTCTGCGTTAGGTGAAGATGGACATCTTCGCGCCACCTGGCTAGCTAAGGTTGCTAATTCGACAGGAGAAGAGGACATTCTAAAACCAAACAACGATTTATTCTGGACAAAGGACTCCTTGTACAAGATTCTGATGGAAGCTCAGCAAAAGTAAGAACCATTTATGATGTTATTTCGTATTTCTGTGGAAAATGTTTAGTCCTATTTTCCTTTTTTGCGGGCGCTGTCTCGCTATAACGTAAGCTGTTTGTTGTGGTAAAGTTATTTTTTTAAATCTAACACGGCGATTGCATTAAGAACTAGTGTATCTTTCATTTGCTGTCCAACATGTATTTTTTAGTAAAGTTTATGATGAGTTCTTTGGTCAGATTAGGTGACTGTCCAAAATATCTCCGGATAATTTGGTGAATCGATGCTACATATTCACAACGTATAACCACGGTTTGCAGCTCAAAATATGCACATTTTCGAACAAAACATAAGTGTATTGTGTAACATGATGTTATAAGACTGTCATCTGATGAAGTTGGTCAAGGTTAGTGATTAATGTTATATCTTTTGCTGGTTTATGCGAATGCTATCTATGCGGTGAATAAATGCGGTTGTGTGTTTGACTATTGTGGTAATCTAATATAATGCTATATTGTGTTTTCGCTGTAAAACACTTAAAAAATCTGAAATATTGMCTGGATTCACAAGATGTTTATCTTTCATTTACTGTACACCATGTATTTTTCATAAATGTTTTATGATGAGTATTTAGGTATTTCACGTTGCTCTCTAATTATTCTTGCTGCTTCGGTGCTATTTTTAATTGTAGCTGCAATGTAAAACTATGATTTATACCTCAAATATGCACATTTTCGAACAAAACATAGATTTATTGTATAACATGTTATAAGACTGTCATCTGATGAAGTTGTTTCTTGGTTAGTGACTAATTATATCTCTATTTGGTCGGTTTTGTGATAGCTACCTATGCGATAAAAAAATGGTGAAAATATGCGGTTGAGTCTTTTGCTATTGTGGTTAGCTAATAAGAAATGATGGCTGGATTCACAAGATGTGTATCTTTCATTTGCTGTTTTGGACTTGTGATTTCATGATATTTATATGCTAGTATTTACTTGTGGCGCTATGCTAGGCTATGCTAGTCAGCTTTTTACTGATGAGGATGCTCCCGYATCAGGGATGGTGATGAAGTAGAGGTTAATCAGCACAACAGTTTCAGCTGTGCTAACATAATTTCAAAAGGGTTTTCTAATGATCAGTTAACCTTTTAAAATGATAAACTTGGATTAGCTAACACAACATCCCATTGGAACACATGAATGGTGGTTGCTGATAATGGGGCTCTGTATGCCCCATCTGTAGATATTCCTTAAAAAATCAGCCGTTTCCAGCTACAATAGTCATTTACAACATTAGCAATGTCTACACTGCATTTCTGATCAATTTGTTATTTTAATGGACAAAAAAATMGCTTTTCTTTCAAAAACAAGTACATTTCTAAGTGACCCCAAACATACAGTGGCAAGAAAAAGTATGTGAACCCTTTGGAATTACCTGGATTTATGTATAAAATGGCAGCAAATTTGATCTGATCTTCATCTACGTCACAACAACAGACAAACATGGTGTGCTTAAACTAATAACACACAAATTATTGTATTTTTCTTGTCTATATTGAATACATAACTTCTATATTCACAGTGTAGGATGTATGTGAACCCCGAGGCTAATAACTTCTCCAAAAGCTAACTGGAGTCAGGAGTCAGCTCACCTGGAGTCCACTCAATGAGACAAGATTGGAGATGTTGGTTAGAGCTGCCTTGCCTTTATAAAAAACACTCAACATTTTTTCGTTTGCTATTCACAAGAGGCATTGCCTGACATGAACCAAGCCTCAAAAAAAGATCTCAGAAGACCCATAGCTGTATATTGGTCTTGTCTTGCATAAAGCTGGAAAAGGTTACAAAAGTTTCTCTAAAATCCTTGATGTTCATCAGTCCATGATAAGACAAATTGTCTATAAATGGAGAAAGTTCAGCACTGTTGCTATTCTCCCAAAGAGTGGCCGTCCTGCAAAGATGACTGCAAGAGCACTGTGCAGAATGCTCAATGAGGGTAAGAAGAATCCTTGAGTGTCAGCTAAAGACTTGCAGAAATCTCTGGAACATGCTAACATCTCTGTTGACGAGTCTACGATACGTAAAACACTAAATAAGAACGGTGTTCATGGGAGGACACTGCTGTCCCCKAAAAAACATTGCTGCACATCTGAAGTTTGCAAAAGTGCACCTGGATGTTCCACAGCGCTACTGGCAAAATATTCTGTGGACAGATGAAACTACAGATGAGTTGTTTGGAAGGAACACACAACACTGTGCGGAGAGAAAAAAGGCACAGCACACCAACATCAAAATCTCATCCCAACTGTTTCATATGATGGAGGGAGTATCATGGTTTGGGGCTGCTTTGCTGCCTCAGTGCCTGGATAGCTTGCTATCATTGATGGAAAAATMTATTCCCAAGTTTAGCCTAACATTCTCTTGCAAAATGTCTTTATCTGTGTGTGTGTGTGAGTGTGAGAGAGAGAGAGAGTCCAGTCTTCCAAGTATGAGAAGGCCATTGTGGTGTATGTGTGTGCGTCAGGGGGCTGGTGCACTGTTCAAGGTAGGAGAGAGAGGGTTGTTGCGATATGAAGTGTGTGTCAGGATTGGAGTAAATTTGGAAAGGTCTTTTATCTCAATATCAAATCCTTTCTGGGGAACAATTAAGTACCTTACTGTGATTGTTTTCAATTAAAATGGTCAAAAGAAACAAAAATAGCTTCTAAGCAAAGAGCAATTCCTCAAGCAAAGATTTTGCTAGGACTGTTTGGGAGTAGTTTGAATGGGAGGGGAAAACTAGKTGTTATTGGCAGAGGTTGTTATTAGTCTGTCAAAATTCCATCCCACCAAATCGGGCTGAAATTTCAGGCGGCCTTTTCAAACAGATCTCAAACTAAAATGTTTACAATTTTACAGTATTATTCCAACCTCAGAGTCTGGAAATATATATAAAAAACAGGAAAATCTAGTTTTTGAATGCACTGGGTCTATTTWAATTCAATAGCCACTATGCAAATTCCATGCTCTACCATTTCCCGGCCTCCTCTTATGGGGGAGCCTTTTCCGGTGTATCGTCAGGCATTGCCAACAGGGAAGATATGTCATWAAAAAAAAAAATGAAATTTGTTAAAATTACAAAATTACATTAATATAAATAGACAGCTACAGCAACGTGCTGGTGAGCTAGCTTCTTCAATAGACTTGATTTGGCTGGTTTGCTAGCTAGCATCAGAGCCTTCTGGCCTTTATCATAGCTAGACTGTATCTAACGTTGTTAAGCAGAGAAATATGTCTAAGTACATTTCATGTTAGTTGAGGCTAGTATTCGTTTACAAAAATCTTGTGTGATCGGGTGTATATTTGGTTGGCTTTGCTATTTAGCTAGCAAGCTAAGATCTTGTGGTTCAAGTTAGTAATCCAATATTTTGAGGAGAACAGCATGGCTAGCCCCCTGTCCAGAATAGATATAGCACATCACATGCAATATCTGATGTTATCCTAATATTACAACACTGCACTGTTCTGTCATTGATAGGCTCTACTTTTACCTGCCTATTCCCTGACGTTGTCCATATGTTCTTCTACGGATGCCCTCCGTTTATGCAACTACAAGATGTTTACTCAATAATTCTCTCTTCCTCCGATGTGTTCCATACTACCCAATTCCTCACCAGGCAGTAGTAAAAGGAAAATTWGCAAAAAAATTGGTAGAAAGCGCTAATAACTCAACATTTTAGTAAGGGTAGTAGACATGTACAGATCACAGTCTAGCCCAAAACTAATGAGACTGTTTAAAACTTCTTAGGGATAGCCCCCTTTTTTTCAATTTTCGCCTAAATGACATACCAAAATCTAACTGCCTGTAGCTCAGGCCCTGAAGCAAGGATATGCATATTCTTGCCACCATTTGAAAGGAAACACTTTGAAGTTTTTGGAAATGTGAATTGAATGTAGGAGAATATAACACAATAGATCTGGTAGAAGAAAATACAAAGAAAAAAACAACACATTTTTTCTACCACCATCTTTGAGATGCAAGAGAAAAGTGCCAGTTTCTGCCATCACTCTGGTTGTAATTCCGATGGTGTCCACAAGATGGAAGCAGTGTATGTGCAACGTTTCAGACAGATAACTTGAAGTATGAGTGAGCTACAGGACATTTAGTGTGAAGTCACCCAGGTACATATGGGCAAATCGTGAAAGAGACATTTGCATTCATATGACATTTTTTCGGCAAGAATAACGTCAGATCTGTATACTTGGACTTTGATTTAGCTTTTCCAGTATTAGTTGCCATATTATAAGTTCAACATTTGCAAACAACCAGTTTTCAGAACTTCATAACTCAGAATATTCTTATAATTTTTGTCCAAAAGATAAGGCATACTGTCACAATAGGTTAGCACGTACATTTTGCGACAGACACAGGGTTTCCGTAAAGCCCAGCTCATTAGGCTATCTAGCTAGCTTTGTTTGACCCAGATTGGTGCTTATTTGACAAAGAGAGTTGATCAAATGAAGACCGGCCTGGGTCATCGGCGTGCCATGAGGGCGTCGCTCTCCGACCACATTTGCTGTCCTATAGGATATACTACACCCCTAATGATATAGTGACGTCTCATTACGTTCTGGGATCTCTGAGGAATACATACGAACGCGATTTGACTGGTTGAAACAACGTTTAGGGTGAGATTTTCACCGATTCCTTTCTTTGCAAATTGAACGAGTAGAAATACAAAATCGATCGTGCATGCTATATGGACCTTTTTAGAATATGAAAAAGGATTTTATCTAACGAAATGACACTTCATGTTATCTCTGGGACCCTTTGGATGATAAATCAGAGAAAGAGTTCAGAATATAAGTACACATTTCACCTTCAGAGGTGACTTTATCAAACCTATCACGGTGAAAAAATGGTTTTGTTGTTAGGAGCTCTCCTCAAACAATAGCATGGCATTTTTTTCGAAGTAATAGCTACTGTAAATTGGACAGTGCAGTTATATTAAGAAGAATTTAAGCTTTCAGCAAATATAAGACACTTATATGTACCGACATTCTTTGTTTCTCTAAAATCTGCGATGGAGACAAAAGCCGCTGCATGATTTCACACTGTCTCGTTGACGGAACACCCATACATAGAATAATCCAAGAGACTTGTGACTGAATATATATTTAATACATATTTTAAAACAATACATTATAAACTCAGCAAAAAATGAAATCATCCTCTCACTGTCAACTGTGTTTATTTTCAGCAAACTTAACATGTGTAAATATTTGTATGAACATAACAAGATTCAACAACTTAGACATACACTGAACATGTTCCACAGACATGTGACTAACAGAAATAGAATAATGTGTCCCTGAACAAATGGGGGGTCAAAATCAAAAGTAACAGTCAGTATCTGGTGTGGCCATCAGCTGCATTAAGTACTGCAGTGCATCTCCTCCTCATGGACTGCACCAGATTTGAGAGTTCTTGCTGTGAGATGTTATCCCACTCTTCCACTAAGGCACCTGCAAGTTCCCGGACATTTCTGGGGGAAATGGCCCTAGCCCTCACCCTCCAATCCAACAGGTCCCAGATGTGCTCAATGGGATTGAGATCCGGGCTCTTCGCTGGCCATGGCAGAACACTGACATTCCTGTCTTGCAGGAAATCACGCACAGAACGAGCAGTATGGCTGGTGGCATTGTCATGCTGGAAGTTCATGTCAGGATGAGCCTGCAGGAAGGGTACCACATGAGGGAGGAGGATGTCTTCCCTGTAACGTACAGCGTTGAGATTACCTGCAATGACAACAAGCTCAGTCTGATGATGCTGATGCCGCCCCAGACCATGACGGACCCTCCACCTCCAAATCGATCCCGCTCCAGAGTACAGGTCTCGGTGTAACGCTCATTCCTTCGATGATAAACGTGAATCCGACCATCACCCCTGGTGAGACAAAACCGTGACTTGTCAGTGAAGAGCACTTTTTGCCAGTCCAGTCTGGTCTAGCAACGGTGGGTTTGTGCCCATACGCAACGTTGTTGCCGATGTCTGGTGTCTGGTGAGGACCTGCCTTACAACAGGCCTACAAGCCCTCAGTCCAGTCTCTCTCAGCCTATTGGAGTCTCTCTCAGCCTATTGGTCTGAGTACTGATGGAGGGACTGTGCATTCAAATCAAATCAAATTTTATTTGTCACATACACATGGTTAGCAGATGTTAATGCTAGTGTAGCGAAATGGTTGTGCTTTTAGTTCTGACAATGCAGTAATAACCAACGAGTAATCCAACCTAACAATTCCACAACTACTACCTTATACACACAAGTGTAAAGGGATAAAGAATATGTACATAAAGATATATGAATGAGTGATGGTACAGAACGGCATAGGCAAGATGCAGTAGATGGTATAGAGTACAGTATATACATATGAGATGAGTACTGTAGGGTATGTAAACATAAAGTGGCATAGTTTAAAGTGGCTAGTGATACATGTATTACATAAAGATGGCAAGATGCAGTAGATGATAAAGAGTACAGTATATACACTATTACATATGAGATGAGTAATGTAGGGTATTAAACATTATATTAAGTGGCATTGTTTAAAGTGGCTAGTGGTACATTTTTACATAATTTCCATCAATTCCCATTATTAAAGTGGCTGGAGTTGAGTCAGTATGTTAGGCAGCGGCCGCTAAATGTTGTGGGAGCTGTTTAACAGTCTGATGGCCTTGAGATAGAAGCTGTTTTTCAGTCTCTCGGTCCCTGCTTTGATGCACCTGTACTGACCTCGCCTTCTGGATGATAGCGGGGTGAACAGGCAGTGGCTTTGGGTGGTTGTTGTCCTTGGAGATCTTTATGGCCTTCCTGTGACATCGGGTGGTGTAGGTGTCTTGGAGGGCAGGTAGTTTGCCCCCGGTGATGCGTTCTGCAGACCTCACTACCCTCTGGAGAGCCTTACGGTTGTGGGCGGAGCAGTTGCCGTACCAGGCGGTGATACAGCCCGACAGGATGCTCTCGATTGTGCATCTGTAGAAGTTGGTGAGTGCTTTGGTGACAAGTCGAATTTCTTCAGCCTCCTGAGGTTGAAAGAGGCGCTGCTGCGCCTTCTTCACAACGCTGTCTGTGTGTGGGTGGACCAATTCAGTTTGTCCGTGATGTGTACACCGAGGAACTAAAAACTTTCCACCTTCTCCACTACTGACCCGTCGATGTGGATAGGGGGGTGCTCCTCTGCTGTTTCCTGAAGCCACAATCATCTCCTTTGTTTTGTTGACGTTGAGTGTGAGGTTATTCTCCTGACACCACACTCCGAGGGCCTCAACTCCTCCTTGTAGGCCGTCTCGTCGTTGTTGGTAATCAAGCCTACCACTGTAGTGTCATCCGCAAACTTGATGATTGAGTTGGAGGCGTGCATGGCCACGCAGTCGTGGGTGAACAGGGAGTACAGGAGAGGGCTCAGAACGCACCCTGTGTGGGCCCCAGTGTTGAGGATCAGCACTGGGAAGTCCGACCCAGTTGCACAGGGCGGGGTCGAGACCCAGGGTCTCGAGCTTGATGACTTTGGAGGGTACTAGTGGTGTAAATAGCTGAGCTGTAGTCGATGAACAGCATTCTCACATAGGTATTCCTCTTGTCCAGATGGGTTAGGGCAGTGTGCAGTGTGGTTGCGATTGCGTCGTCTGTGGACCTATTGGGTCGGTAGCAAATTGGAGTGGGTCTAGGGTGTCCGGTAGGGTGGAGGTGAATGGTCCTTGACTAGTCTCTCAAAGCACTTCATGATGACGGAAGTGAGTGCTACGGGGCGGTAGTCGTTTAGCTCAGTTACCTTAGCTTTCTTGGGAACAGGAACAATGGTGGCCCTCTTGAAGCATGTGGGAACAGCAGACTGGGATAAGATTGATTGAATATGTCCGTAAACACACCAGCCAGCTGGTCTGCGCATGCTCTGAGGACGCGGCTGGGAATGCCGTCTGGGCCTGCAGCCTTGCGAGGGTTAACACGTTTAACATGTTTTACTCACCCCGGCTGCAGTGAAGGAGAGCCCGCAGGTTTTGGTAGCGGGCCGTGTCAGTGGCACTGTATTGTCCTCAAAGCGAGCAAAGAAGTTATTTGCCTGTCTGGGAGCAAGACATCCTGGTCCGCGACGGGGCTGGTTTTTCTTTTTGAATCCGTGATTGACTGTAGACCCTGCCACATACCTCTTGTGTCTGAGCTGTTGAATTGCGACTCTATTTTGTCTCTGTACTGGGACTTAGCTTGTTTGATTGCTTGCGGAGAGAATAGCTACACTGTTTGTATTCGGTCATGTTTCCGGTCACCTTGCCCTGGTTAAAAGCAGTGGTTTCGCGCTTTCAGTTTCACGCGAATGCTGCGTCAATCCACGGTTTCTGGTTTGGGAATGTTTTAATCGTTGCTGTGGTGTACGACATGTCAATGCACTTCCTAATGAACTCGCTCACCGAATCAGCATATTCGTCAATGTTGTTGTGGACGCAATGCGGAACATATTCCAATCCGCGTGATCGAAGCAGTCTTGAAGCGTGGAATCAGATTGGTCGGACCAGCGTTGAACAGACCTGAGCGCGGGAGCTTGTTGTTTTTGTTTCTGTTTGTAGACTGGAATCAACAAAAATGGAGTCGTGGTCAGCTTTTCCGAAAGGAGGGCGGGGGAGGGCCTTATATGCGTCGCGGAAGTTAGTATAACAATGATCCAAGGTTTTACCAGCCCTGGTAGCACAATCGATATGCTGATAGAATTTAGGGAGTTTTGTTTTTAGATTAGCCTTGTTAAATCCCCAGCTACGATGATGCAGCCTCAGGGTGTGTGGTTTCCAGTTTACAAAGAGTCAGATAAAGGTCGTTCAGGGCCATCGATGTGTCTGCTTGGGGGGGAATATATATCGGCTGTGATTATAATCGAAGAGAATTCCCTTGGTAGATAATGCGGTCGACATTGATTGTGAGGAGTTCTGATCAGGTGAACAGAATGACTTGAGGTTCCTGTATGTTGTTATGATCACACCACGTCTCGTTAACATAAGGCATACACCCCCCGCCCTCTTCTTACAGAAAGATGTATGTTTTCTGTCGGCGCGATGCGTGAAGAAACCAGCTGGCTGCACCGACTCCGTTAGCGTCTCTTGAGTTAGCCATGTTTCCGTGAGACAGAGAACGTTACAATCCCTGATGTCTCTCTGGAATGTTACCCGTGCTCGGATTTCATCAACCTTATTGTCAGAGACTGGACATTGGCGAGTAGTATGCTAGGGAGTGGGCGCGATGTGCCCTTCTCCGAAGCCTGACCAGGAGACCGCTACGTTTGCCCCTTTACGGCGTCGCATAGGGTCGCCGGCTGGGATCAGATCCATTTGATTGGGTGGAAGGCAAAAACACTGGATCCGTTTCGGGAAAGTCATATTCCTGGTAGGAACGATGGTGAGTTGACGTTAATCTTATATTCAGTAGTTCTCCCGACTGTATGTAATGAAAACCTAAGATTACCTGGGGTACCAATGTAAGGAATAAACACACAAAAAACAAAAATACTGCATATTTTCCAAGGAACGCGAAGCGAGGCGGCCATCTTGGTTGGCGCCAGAAGGAGTGAATTCTTGGTGTAACTCGGGCAGTTGTTGTTGCCATCATGTACCTGTCCCGCAGGTGTGATGTTCGAAATGTACCGTCCTGTGCAGGTGTTGTTACACGTGGTCTGCCACTGCGAGGACAATCAGCTGTCCTTCCTGTCTCCCTGTAGCGCTGTCTTCGGCATCTCACAGTACGGGCATTGCAATTTTTTGCCCTGTCCACATCTGCAGTCCTCATGCCTCCTTGCAGCATGCCTAAGGCACGTTCACGCAGATGAGCAGGGACCCCTGGGCATCTTTCTTTTGGTGTTTTCAGAGTCAGTAGAAAGGCCTCTTTAGTGTTCTAAGTTTTCATAACTGTGACCTTAATTGCCTACCGTCTGGAAGCTGTTCGTGTCTTAACGACCGTCTCACACAGGTGCATGTTCTTTAATTGTTATGGTTCATTGAACAAGCATGGGAAACAGTGTTTAAACCCTTTACAATGAAGATCTGTGAAGTTTTTGGATTTTTACGAATTATCTTTGAAAGACAGGGTTCTGAAAAACGGCAATTTCTTTTTTGCTGAGTTTACTATAGACCTGCTAAATTACTCACATCTAGCATAAAAAAAGCAACAGAATAGAAAAAAGTAATGGTATATTTGATGAATGTGTGGTAGAGAGAAGCTATCTGTTTTCCTCCCTGCATCGGTTGTTGCTTGTTCAAACTATGGCATATGGAGAGTCCTGTGACTCCTGTGGTACTGTGCCATTCTGAACAGTACCATTTCCTAATTGACAACTTTGACATATTGGCATAATATATTACATCTGATGGGCAACCCCCCCCCCCCCCCCATAACCTAAAAGTCTGTAGACATGTTTAAAGATTTTCAGTCAAGCATGTTGGCCATGATGTGTAGAAGCTGTTATTGACAAAAGGGAACATTAATCATAAATACATAGAAAATGTACAATATGCTGATTGAGGAGTGGTGTTCATTAGAAAAGTGGTGGTGGATTGCATGTGGATGGTAGTCATGGATAATGATAGATTTCAGTCACCCTAGAGATTAATTCAAATGTAGTCCAGATCAGCTAATCAGCTAACAGTCACATTTTCAAAATACTGATAAATAGCACCAACATAACACTCACTCTTCTTGTTACAAATGCATGACTTTTGTTATGGTTTCATGATGACACTTGAATAAACACATGGTGGTAGGTACTCACACTGATGTGAGGGGCTGGCAAGATGTGGGTAGCTTATACAGAGAACAGAGAAATGCTCCTGGGCCACCCACCAAGCTGCAACAACAGAAAGAAGTGGACATCACGTTAATCAGGACAGGTACACATAGCACATAGGCCTACAAACACTGTGTGCATGTTTTGTGAACATCAGCAGTCACAAAGTACTTTACAGATACCCAGCCTAAAACCCAAAGAGCAAGCAGTGCAGAGGTAAAAGACAGGGGCCTGGGACAAGGCAGCACAATATGGTTAGTATGTCTGATATGAATTTTAATTACTTCTGAGTATTTTGTGTAATTTGAATTACACTGGGCTGAACTATACTCCAATGTATTTTGTATTTTCAAAATACTGTAATTTGCATTTTCAAAATGTAAAACATTTGCTCTTTGTGTGCTACCGTATGATAGTGTCATTCCAGCTTATCTAATGTGTTATGCCATTGCATATTTTATTTTACTATGGCCAGTGATGGTGTCTTGTGAAAGACTCACATATGGCCTTGGGTTTATTGACTAAACAGTTGACTAAATCAGTCAGTGGTTCTCAGTTCTCTCCTCACGGACCCCCAGCTGTTCAAGAGGTAGCTGACCACCTGATTAAACTTGTCAATTAACACAATAACATCTATGGAATTTATTTGAGAATGCTATTTATTGACTACAGTTCAGCGTTCAACACCATAGTACCCTCAAAGCTCATCACTAAGCTAAGGACCCTGGGACTAAACACCTCCCTCTGCAACTGGATCCTAGACTTCCTGACGGGCTGCCCCCAGGTGGTAAGGGTAGGTAACAACACATCTGCCACGCTGATCCTGAACACGGGGGCCCATCATGGGTGCGTGCTCAGTCCCCTCCTTTACTCCCCATGACTGCATGGTCAAGCACACCTCCAACACCATCATTAAGTTTGCAGACGACACAATGGTAGGCCTGATCACTGACAACGATGAGACAGCTTATAGGGAGGAGGTCAGAGACCTGGCATTGTGGTGCCAGGACAACAACCTCTCCCTCAATGTGATCAAGACAAAGGAGATGATCGTGGAAAAGGAGGGCCGAGCACGCCCCCATTCTCATCGACGGGGCTGCAGTGGAGCAGGTTGAGAGCTTCAAGTTCCTTGGTGTCCACATCACCAACAAACTATCATGGTCCAAACACACCAAGACAGTCATGAAGAGGGCACGACAACGCATATTCCCCCTCAGGAGACTGAAAAGATTTGGCATGGGTCCTCAGATCCTCAAAGTTCTACAGCGTCACCATCGAGAACATCCTGACTGGTTGCATCACCGCCTGGTATGGCAACTGCTCGGCCTCCGACCGCAAGGCACTACAGAGGGTAGTACGGCCAAGCTTCCTGCCATCCAGGACCTCTATACCAGGCGGTGTCAGAGGAAGGCCCTAAGAACTGCCAAAGACTCCAGCCACCCTAGTCATAGACTGTTCTCTTCGGCAAGTGGTACCGGAGCACCAAGTCTTGGTCCAAAAGGCTTCATAACAGCTTCTACCTCCAAGCCATAAGACCCCCTATTTTTACGCTGCTGCTACTCTGTTTATTATCTATGCATAGTCACTTTACCTCTACCTACATGTACATATTACCTCAATTACCCCGGCTAACCTGTGCCCCCGCACATTGACTCTGTACCGGTAAACCCTGTATATAGCCTTGTTACTGTTATTTTATTGTTGCTCTTTAACTATTTGTTGTTTTTCTATTGTTTTATTTTTTACTTCCGTTTATTTAGATAATACTTTCTTAACCAACAATGCAGTTAAGTAAAATAAGTGTTAAGGGCTTGTAAGTAAACATTTCACCTGTTGTATTCGGCGCATGTGACAAATAAAATTTGATTTGAATTTTAACAATATAATATGGCTGATCAGAATAAAAAACCCTGTATGGCTCTACAAAMAACCAAAAAGTGTTCTATATAGCCCCAAAAAAGATTGTAACCATAGCGGAGCCCTTTATTTTTACCTTAGGAAAGGGTTATTTATAGCACCATACGGGTTCCATTTAGAACCTTATGAGCATGTTTCCTTCAAACAAGGGTTATACACTTAGTGTACAAAGCATTAGGAACACCTGCTCTTTCCATGACATAGACTTAACAGGTGAATCCAGGAGAAGGTTATGATCCCTTATTGATGTCACTTATTACATCTGCTTCAATCAGTGTAGATGAAGGGGAGGAGACAGGTTAAAGTAGGATTTCTAAGCCTTGAGACAATTGAGACATGGATTGCGCATATGTGCCATTCAGAGGGTGAATGGGCAAGACAAAAGATTTCAGTGCCTTTGAATGGAGTATGGTAGTAGGTGCCAGGCACACGTGTTTGAGTMTGTCAAACTACAATGCTGCTGTGTTTTTCACACTCAACAGTTTCCCGTGTGTATCAAGAATGGCCCACCACCCAAAGCACATCCAGCCAACTTGACACAACTGTGGGAAGCATTGGACTCAACATGGGCCAGCATCCCTTTGGAACGCTTTCGGCACCTTGTAGAGTCCATGCCCCAACGAATTGAGGCTGTTCTGGGGGCAAAAGGGGGTGCAACTTAAAACTTCTTTGGGCTGCAAGCCCGAAGCCGGGCACAATATGACAACAGCCACTTCAAGTGCAGGGCGCGAAATTCAAAATATATTTTTTTGAAATATTTAACTTTCACACATTAACAAGATGAAAGATAAACATCTTGTGAATCCAGCCAATATGTCCGATTTTAAACTGTTTTACAGCGAAAACACACGTATATTTATGTTAGCTCACCACCAAATACAAAAAAAGGACAGACATTTTTCACAGCACAGGTAGCATGCACAAAACCAACCTAACTAACAAGAACCAACCAACTAACCAAGAAACAACTTCATCAGATGACAGTCTTATAACATGTTATTCAATAAATCTATGTTTGTTCGAAAAATGTGCATATTTGAGCTATAAATCTGTTTTACATTGCAGCTACCATCACAGCTACCGTCAGAAATAGAACCGAAGCAGCCAGAGTAATACAGACACCAACGTCAAATACCTAAATACTCATCATAAAACATTTCTGAAAAAATATATGGTGTACAGCAAATGAAAGACAGCTCTTGTGATTCCAGCCAATATTTCCGATTTTATTATGTTTTACAGCGAAAACACAATATAGCATTATATTAGCTTACCACAATAGCCAGAAACACAAGCCATTTACCAGCAGCGAAAGTTAGCGATCGTAACAAACCAGCAAAAGATATATAATTTTTGACTAACCTTGATAAGCTTCATCAGATGACAGTCCTTAAACATCAGGTTATACATACACTTATGTTTTGTTCGAAAATGTGCATATTTAGACTGAAATCAGTGGTTATACATTGTGCATACGTAGCATCTTTTTCCCACAACGTCCGGATATTTTTCTGCCACTCACATATTCTGACCAAATAACTATTCATAAACATTACTAAAAAATACATGTTGTATAGGAAATGATAGATACACTAGTTCTTAATGCAATCGCCGTGTTAGAATTCAAAAAAATACTTCATTACGACATCAGCTTAGTTATAGCGAGAGAGTGCCCAAAATCTGGGCGCAAACTACTAGTACAACATGTTCGACAGATATATGAAATAGCATCATAAAATGGGTCCATGGGTCCTACTTTTGATGAGCTTCCATCAGAATGTTGTACAAGGGGTCCTTTGTCCAGAACAATCGTTGTTTGGATTTAGAATGTCCTCTTCTCCAGTCAATTAGCACGGAAAGCTAGCAAAGTGGCGCGAAGCTCTCCTTCCTGAACAAAGGCACACAACGCAACACGCCTAACGTCCCGAATAAATTTCAATAATCTAATAAAACTATATTGAAAAAACATACTTTACGATGATATTGTCACATGTATCAAATAAAATCAAAGCCGGAGATATTAGTCGTCTATAACGACAGCTTTCCAGAAGGCAATTCCAGGCTCCTTCTCGCGCTTTCCAGAAAACAGGAAATGGGTGACACGTCATGCCAAGAGCTTTTATTCCACCTCAGACCAAGATAAACACTCCATTTCTTCTCTCACTGCCTATTGACATCTAGTGGAAGGTGTATGACGTGCATGTATACTAATACGTATCAAGCCCATTTATAGGCAGGCCCTAGAACAGAGCATCGTTTTCAGATTTTCCACTTCCTGATCAGGAAGTTTGCTGCCAAATGAGTTCTGTTTTACTCACAGATATAATTCAAACGGTTTTAGAAACTAGAGAGTGTTTTCTATCCAATAGTAATAATAATATGCATATTGTACGAGCAAGAATTGAGTACGAGGCCGTTTGAAATGGGCACATTTTATCCAGGCTACTCAATACTGCCCCTGCAGCCCAAAGAGGTTAATATTTGGAAGGTGTTCCTAGTGTTTTGTACCAAAAAGGGTTCTGCTATGGTTTACAAGCCAAAGAGCCACTATCTGGAAATATTTAGAACAAATTGTTTTTGTGTGTGCTTTTTCTATACCATTGGTATCAGAAGTCTGATAGCATTATGGTTCAATAAGACAAATTAACTAAATATATGTGTATATGTACAAATGTTGATAAATACTTTGTTGAGGGAAAATGTACTTTATGCAATTGTGATATGTTGTCTCACGTAGCTATCTTATGATGAATACACAAATTAAAAGTCGCTCTGGATAAGAGTGTCTGCTAAATTACTAAAATGTAAATGTAAAAATGAACAATTGCAAAAGCATGCTGGGTATCATTCTAATGAGCTCCACCCTGAAACAAGACGAATAATAATTGCCAGTATTTGCAGTTTATTTTGATATTTTCATTTTCACATACAGTAAGTTCAGAAAGTATTTCGACCCCTTGACTTTTTTCACATTTTGTTACGTTACAGCCTTGTTTTTCCTCATCAATCTACACACAACACCCCATAATGACAGAGCAAAAATAGGTTTATAGACATTTTTGCCCAAAATAAATAACTGAAATATGACAGTTACATAAATATTCAGACCCCTTTACTCAATACTTTGTTAAAGGACCTTTGGCAGAGATTACAGCCTCGAGTCTTCTTAGGTATGACGCTACAAGTTGGCACACCTGTATTTGGGGAGTTTCTACCATTCGTCTCTGCAGATCCTCTCAAGCTCTGTCAGGTTGGATGGGGAGCTTTGCTGCATAGCTATTTTCAGGTCTCTCCAGAGATGTTCAATTTGGTTCAAGTCCGGGCTCTGCTGGGCCACTCAAGGACATTCTGACACTTGTCCCGAAGCCAGTCCTGCGTTGTCTTGGCTGTGTGCTTAGGGTCGTTGTCCTCCTGGAAGGTGAACCTTCCAGTCTGAGGTCTGAGGCCAGTCTGAGGTCCTGATCGCTCTGGAGCAGGTTTTCATCAAGGATCTCTCTGTACTTTGTTTCATCTTTGCCTCGATCCTAACAAGTCTCCCAGTCCATGCCGCTGAAAAACATCCCCACAGTATGATGCTGCCACCACAATGCTTCACCGTAGGGATGGTGCCATGTTTCCTCCAGATGTGACGCTTGGCATTCAGGCCAAAGAGTTCAATCTTGGTTTCATCAGACCAGAGAATCTTGTTTCTCATGTTCCGAGAGTCTTTAGGTACCTTTTGTCAAACTCCAAGCGGGCTGTCATGTACCTTTTTACTGAGGAGTGGCTTATGTCTGGCCACTCTACCATAAAGGCCTGATTGGTGGAGTGCTGCAGAGGAACTCTAGAGCTCTGTCAGAGTGGCCATCGGGTTCTTGGTCACCTCCCTGACCAAGGCCCTTCTCCACTGATTGCTCAGTTTGATCGGGCGGCCAGCTCTAGGAAGAGTCTTGGTGGTTCCAAATTTCTCCCATTTAAGAATGATGGAGACCACTGTGTTCTTGGGGACCTTCAATGCTACAGACATTTTTTGGTACCCTTCCCCAGATCTGTGCCTCGACACAATCCTGTCTCGGAGCTCTACGGACAATTCCTTTGACCTCATGGCTTGGTTTTTGCTCTGACCTACACTTGTCAACTGTGGGTCCTTATGAACAGGTGTGTGCCTTTCCAAATCATGTCCAATCAATTGAATTTATCACAGGTGGACTCCAATCAAGTTGTAGATACATCTCAAGGATGATCAATGGAAACTGGATGCACTTGATCTCAATTCCGAGTCTCATAGCAAAGGGTCTGAATACTTATGTAAATAAGTTAGTTCTGTTTTTTTATTTTTAATACATTTGCAAACATTTCTAAAAACCTGTTTTCACTTTGTCATTATGGGGTATTGTGATTTTTTTATTTATTTAATCCATTTTAGAAAAACGCTGTAACGTAACAAAATGTGGAAAGAGTCAAGGGGTCTGAATAATTTCTGAAGGCACTATATACATTTATTTGTAATTTAGCAAACACTCTTATCCAGAGTGACTTGCTCAACTAAGGTAGATTAACAACAACATGTCACAGTCATTTTTGTAACCGTTACTGAGAATGTTGTTGCTGTTTGGGCCGGCTACTTGCAAATGTATTTTGTAATGTATTTAATTAAAATACTGTATATGTATTTTGTATTTTAAAATGCAAAAACACAATATTTTCACGTTTATTTTTGATACATTAATCTTTATGGTATTTTGTACCTGTATTTGGTAATTGTATTTTGTGATTTTTGCCTATCCCTGCACCCATTGATATCAGGCCAAGGGTCCACAACTGCAGTCGAACAGCAGCACGACCAGGGGCTCAGGTCCTCCAGGTGGGAGACACAGACACAGAGAGAGAGGGGAGGATTAGTGAGCGCATGCCTAAGATCACACAATAGGAGTGTAGTAGGAGTGCTGATCTAAGGAGCTTACCCAACCATTCACAGTGACCTAAGATAGTATTTGATTAAAAAAAAAATATATATATATACACTATGACTACATTCACACGAATAATTCGATATTAAACTGATTATGGCAGTAGGCAGATTATGCAATAGTCATGTAAACACCTTACTCTGCTTATCTTAATCGGCGTAAGGTCAAAATCGAAGTAAGCATATGCTGATTAAAACACCTGGGCAATCTTTACAATGATCAGGACATGTAGGGTACTAGGGGGTAACTAGCCCCATCCCTAAGAACAATGTCTAATTGTGTTTGTAAAACAATTGGTATGTGGAGGAAGGTCGTTCTTAGATGAATAAACTATAAAGGGAAATAAATGGCTACAGTTTACACTTTTTTTTAAAAGTTATTTTATGAAATGTTGTTTTTAGAAAAGGGGCATTGTTTTTTTAAGTACTGGGGTAACTGCCAGTTACCCCAGTAGAAGATTATGGCATGACTCATGAGCCTACCTCCTGCACTGCTCACACCTATTCCAGTCCCCACCTGTGACTGAAAACAGGGGGAGAGATGCCAATTGAAAAGCTCTCTCTGTCACGGCTGTTGAAGGAAGTGGACCAAGGTGCAGCGTGGTGAGCGTACATTTTCTTTTATTATAAAAAATGATGCCAACAAAACAACAAACGACAAAACAAACCGTGAAGCTAAAGGCTAAGTGCCATAAACAAAGTCAACTTCCCACAAAGACAGATGGGAAAAAGGGCTACCTAAGTATGGTTCTCAATCAGAGATAATGATAGACAGCTGTCCCTGATTGAGAACCCTACCCGGCCAAAACATAGAAACATACAAATAATAGAACATAGAATACCCACCCCAACTCACACCCTGACCAAACCAAAATAGAGACATAAAAAGGATCTCTAAGGTCAGGGCGTGACACTCTCTTAACAACTTAGCTAGCTATCTAGTAATATAACATAAAATGCTGTGTAAAATAGCTAAAAGGCCATTAAGTAACATTAACTGTAACGCTATCAGTCACTAGTGCAAACACTTACAACTGCAATTATGTTACGTTATCTTTTTAATGTATTTTACCTCAYAATATCTGGTAGTAAGGTTGCTAGTTAGCACTTCTAGCTGCTTATGCTAACTAGCTAGCTGGCTAGCATTTACTGCTAGTTGCTAGCTAGCAAGTTAGCATAAACTAGCGCTAACTGGACTAGTCATTGTCTAAATGGCAGAAAGAAACAGAATTGCCCCAACCCACTCCAACATATTGCTATTTTTCTCTCTAAACAAGTCCTACTTGTATATTTTAAAAAACAACTAGAGATCTAACTTAATTGGAATATATCTACAACTTTTTTTRCCTTCTTCTTTTTAAATCAACGAGAGCAGTGGCAGCCAGGGAAAGTGTTGGGGAAATAATCTGGTGTCATCTTGGGGTCTTAATGTGAATTACAGGGGGCAGTTACCCCAGGGGGCTAATTACCCCCTAGTACCCTAAACACCTTAATCAGTGTATTCGATCTGCACATGTCATAGCACCAGACAAGCGAGCTTACCTCTTTAGCACTAGGGAATTGAGTTCGGAACAACAAGGAAATTTCACATACAAACTTTATGTCCAAATTCAGAATCAAATAGGCTTCCCAGAAATAACATGCTCGCTGTGGTAGAACGTTAATTTCTATTGCAGATTTTCTGCTTTTATCAGAGTGCTATCAAGTAGCCTGATTTCAGATGTGTCCATGTAAACAGGATTAGTAGGGAAATTATTCTTGCAAAGCACATGTATTTTAATCAAACTACTATATTAATCTGACAATCCACAATTGCATTATTGTGTGCATGTAACCATACTCATTGGTCCAATAAACATCAGTAAATTAGTTTAGCTGRAGCTGGTGGTAGAGATGATGGCAGAGCTGGATGTCCCCATCCACCTGTTTCAAGTTGTCTTTCTCCCTGTGGTGTTTGGCCTGGAGCCCATCAATGGTAGCTCTCATGGGCTCTATCCATCAGTTGTAGTCCAAGACAAAGATGCGACCTCTTGCCTTGATGTGCTATGGGAAAGCTGTCTGMGGCAATGGGGGTGTGGCTAGCACAGGTAATCTCTAGAGCCAGACGGCTTACTTTACGGGAGACTAAGGCAGAAATGTGCTTATTAGATCTGAAATAAACGCACAACATAATTTTTATGAGAATTCAGTCCACTTGACAATTCAACATAATTAAATCTTCTTCATGCAGATGACCTGTACGACATGAGACAGATAGCTAGCTATACAGTACAAATACTTTTTATGTCATTGTAATGTAAAACAGATACAGATGATGCGCATGGGATGGCTTCAAAGAATAATGTTACTAGTGCTAGCTAGAACTATCCCTGCACTATACCAACAACTAGCTAGCTACAGTGCCTTCAGAAAGTTTTCATACCCCTTGACTTATTCCACATTTTGTTGTGTTGCAGCCTGAATTCAAAATTGATTACATGTATTTTGATTCTCACCCATCTACACACAATACACCATAARGACAAACTTTAAAAAATGTATTTATTTTTTGGCTAATTTATTGAACATGAAATACAGAAATATCGACAATGAACAAAAATATAAAAGCTACATGTAAAGTGTTGGTCCCATGTTTCATGTGCTGAAATAAAAAATCACACAAAAAGCTTATTTCTCACAAATTTTGTGCACAAATTTGTTTACATCCCTGTTAGTGAGCATTTCTCATTTGCCAAGATAATCCATCCACATGACAGGTGTGGCATATCATTAAGCTGAATAAACAGCATGATTATTACACAGGTGCCCTTGTGTTGGGAACAATAAAAGGCCACTCTAAAATGACACAGAGTTTCAAGTTTTGAGGGAGCATGCAATTGGCATGCTGACTGCAGGAATGTCCACTAGAGCTGTTACCAGATKATTTTATGTTCATTTCTCTAAAATAAACTGCCTCCAATGTCGTTTTAGAGAATTTGGCAGTATGTCCAAACAACCTCACGACCACAGATAACGTGTAACCATGCCAGCCCAGGAACTCCACATCTGGCTTCTTCACCTGCAGGATCGTCTGAGACCAGCCACCCGGACAGCTGATGAAACTGTGGGTTTGCACAATTGAAGAATGTCTGCACAAACTGTCAGAGACCGTCTCTGGGAATCTCATCTGCATGCTCTTCGTCCTCACTAAGGTCTTGACCTGACTGCAGTTCGGTGTCATAACCGACTTCAGTGGGCAAATGCTCACCTTCGATGGCCACTGGCACACTGGAGAAGGGTGCTCTTCACAGATMAATCCCTGTTTCAACTGTACTGGGCAGATGGCACAGGATGTGTATGGCATTGTGTGGGCAAGCAGTTTGCTGATGTCAAACGTTGTGAACAGAGTGCACCATGGTGGCGGTGAGGTTATGGTATGGACAGGCATAAGCTACAAACATGAAAAAAATTGCATTTTATCAGTGGCAATTTGAATGCACAGAGATACCGTGACGAGAGCCTGAGGCCCATTGACATGCCATTCATCTGCCGCCATCACCTCATGTTTCAGCATGATAATGCATGGCCCCATGTTGCAAGGATCTGTATGCAATTCCTGGAAGCTGAAAATGTCCCAGTTCTTCCAAGGTCTGCATAGTCACCAGACATGCCACCCATTGAGCATGTTTGGGATGTTCTGGCTCGATGTGTACGACAGCGTGTTTCAGTTCCCYCCATTATCCAGCAACTTTGCACAGACATTGAAGAGGAGTGGGGTAACATTCCACAGGCCAKAATCAACAGCATGATCAACTCTATACAAACGAGATGTGTCGTGCAGCATGTGGCAAATGGTGGTCACACCAGATACTGACTGGTTTTCTGATCCACGCACCTACATTTTTTAAGGTATCTGTGATCAACAGATGCATATTTAGCTTTTTCAAGCAGAAATTTGCATCCTGTYGCACAAACACAAAAAGGTTCTGGGACACTGTAAATTCCATGGAGAATAAGAGCACCTTCTCCCAGCTGCCCACTGCACTGAGGCTAGGAAACACTGTCACCACCGATAAATCCACTATAATTGAGAATATCAATAAACATTTTTCTACAGCTGGCCATGCTTTCCACCTGGCTAACCCTACCCCGATCAACAGCCTTCCACCCCCCACAGCAACTCGCCCATGCCTCCCCCATTTCTCCTTCACCCAAATCCAGATAGCTGATGTTCTGAAAGAGCTGCAAAATGATCTGCCAAAATTGTTGCAACCCCTATTACTAGCCTGTTCAACCTGTCTTTCATATCGTCTGAGATTCCCAAAGATTGGAAAGCTGCCGCGGTCATCCCCCTCTTCAAAGGGGGAGACACTCTAGACCCAAACTGCTACAGAAATATATCTATCCTACCCTGCCTTTCTAAGGTCTTCGAAAGCCAAGTTAACAAACAGATTACTGACCATTTCGAATCCCACCGTACCTTCTCCGCTATGCAATCTGGTTTCAGAGCTGGTCATGGGTGCACCTCAGCCACGCTCAAGGTCCTAAACGATATCATAACCGCCATTGGTAGGAGACATTACTGTGCAGCCGTATTCATCGACCTGGCCAAGGCTTTCGATTGTCAATCACCACATTCTTATCGGCAGACTCAACAGCCTTGGTTTCTCAAATGATTGCCTCGCCTGGTTCACCAACTACTTCTCGGATAGAGTTCAGTGTGTCAAATTGGAGGGCCTGTTGTCCGGACCTCTGGCAGTCTCTATGGGGGTGTCACAGGGTTCAATTCTCGGGCCGACTCTCTTCTCTGTATACATCAATGATGTCGCTCTTGCTGTTGGTGATTCTCTGATCCACCTCTACGCAGACGACACCATTCTGTATACCTCTGGCCCTTCTTTGGACACTGTGTTAACTAACCTACAGGCGYGCTTCAATGTCATACAACTCTCCTTCCGTGGCCTCCAASTGCTCTTAAATGCAAGTAAAACTAAATGCATGCTCTTCAACCAATCGCTGCCCGCACTTGCCCGCCCGTCCAGCATCACTACTCTGGACGGTTCTGACTTAGAATATGTGGACAACTACAAATACCTAGGTGGACAACTACAAATACCTAGGTGTCTGGTTAGACTGTAAACTCTCCTTCCAGACTCACATTAAGCATCTCCAATCCAAAATTAAATCTAGAATCATCTTCCTATTTCGCAACAAAGCATCCTTCACTCATGCTGCCAAACATACCTTCGTAAAACTGACCATCCTACCGATCCTTGACTTCGGCGATGTCATTTACAAAATGGCCTCCAACACTCTACTCAACAAATTGGATGCAGTCTATCACAGTGCCATCCGTTTTGTCACCAAAGCCCCATATACTACCCACCACTGCGACCTGTACGCTCTCGTTGGCTGGCCCTCGCTTCATACTCGTTGCCAAATCCACTGGCTCCAGGTCATCTACAAGTATTTGCTAGGTAAAGCCCCGCCTTATCTCAGCTCACTGGTCACCATAGCAGCACCCACCCGTAGCACGCGCTCCAGCAGGTATATCTCACTGGTCACCCCCAAAGCCAATTCTTCCTTTGGCCACCTTTCCTTCCAGTTCGCTACTGCCAATGACTGGAACGAACTGCAAAAATCACTGAAACTGGAGACTCATATCTCCCTCACTAGCTTTAAGCACCAGCTGTCAGAGCAGCTCACAGATCACTGCACCTGTACATAGCCCATCCAACTACCTCATCCCCATACTGTATTTATTTATTTATCTTGCTCCTTTACACCCCAGTATCTCTACTTGCACATTCATCATCTGCACATCTACCATTCCAGTGTTTAATTGCTATATTGTAATTACTTCCCTTATCCTACCTCATTTGCACATACTGTATATAGACTTTTTTTCCTACTGTATTATTGACTATGTTTGTTTATTCCATGTGTAACTCTGTGTTGTTGTATGAGTCGAACTGCTTTGCTTTATCTTGGCCAGGTGTAACGGCGTTCCTCCTCCTCTTCATCCGAAGAGGAGGAGCAGGGATTAAACCAAAATGCAGCGTCTTGATATGACATGATTTATTTAAGTAAAGACGAAAACACGAACTTCACTTGAAACTAAACAAAACAACAAACGGAGTAGACGAACCTGAACATAAGAACTTACATAACACGAAGAACTCACGAACAGGAAAATGACTACACAAAACGACGAACGAACGAAACAGTCCCGTATGGTGCAAACAAACACAGACACAGGAGACAACCACCCACGACAAACAAAGTGAAAACACCTACCTTAATATGATTCTCAATCAGAGGAGATGAAAACCACCTGCCTCTAATTGAGAGCCATATCAGGTACCCAAAACCAACATAGAAACAGAAAACATAGACTGCCCACCCAAACTCACGTCCTGACCAACTAACACATACAAAACTAACAGAAAACAGGTCAGGAACGTGACACCAGGTCGCAGTTGCAAATGAGAACTTGTTCTCAACTAGCCTACCTGGTTAAATAAAATTWAAATATTTAAAAAATCTGTATTCCCAGTCATGTGAAATCCATAGATTAGGGCTTAATGAATTTATTTCAATTTACTGATTTCCTTATATGAACTAACTRAGTAAAATCTTTGAAATTGTTGCACATTGCGTTTATATTTGTGATCAATGTAGTAATGATATTATGCTGTGGCAGAGCCAGGGTGATGTAAGGGGTGCGTACTGGCGGCAGAGAAGTCAGGCGCAGGAGAGCAAAACTGTGTTACAACGGCGCAGTTTAATAAATAAAATCATTGTAAACAGAACAATCAATACAATGGGTACAAAACCCGTCGCACACCAGAAATACGTGCACAAGCACTTACAATAAGCAATTCCGGACAAGGACATGGGGGGAACAGAGGGTGAAATACACAATATGTAATAATGGAATTGAAACCAGSTGTGTGGGAAGATAAGACAAAACAAATGGAAAATGAAAAGTGGATCGATGATGGCTAGAAGACCGGCAACGCCGAACGCCACCCGAACAAGGAGAGGAACCAACTTTGGCGGAAGTCGTGACAGGTGAAATGTCCCTTTAAGGGGAAACTCATCAGCAAAATAAATCAACATGATGATGTGGCCAGTGACAATATCCAATAAGGTCCAATATCTTGAAGACCTGACTGCTGAAATGGAAAATATTTTTGGGACTGTATATTTTTGGGACAGCGGACTAATTCAAAAAATACCAAAATATAGTTTTTGAGTGGATTTTCCCTTTTATACCAGATCGTACAAATGCCAACACACACACAACAAACACAGTCCATTAGCAAGTAAGCTGTAAGCGGACTAATTCAAGTCAAGCTGTAAGCGGACTAATTCAAAAAAATACCAAAATATAGTTTTGAGTGGATTTTCCCTTTTATACCAGATCGTACAAAATGCCAACAAACACACATTACAAGTCAAGCTGTAACCCTTTAAAACTAAACCAAACAGGATAATTTAACAAAGGAAGCTATGCACGTCTTTTTATTTCTATGAATTGTTTTCAGATTTTCTTTTGCTGTTTGACTGAAGTGTGTGAGGTTTCAGAAGCGCGCACACACACACACACACACACACACACACTTCTCTGTTCTGTATAGCTGAACCTACCTACTACAGCACATAGCTGACATTCTTTAAAGGTGTTGTAGGAGGCTGCATGCATGAGAAAATAACTTTGCCCAACAACAAAAATGTGGGTTAGCTGGCAGTTTGAGAGCGTTACAAACTCCAACATTCTTGTCACACTTCTAGTCTCCAACGCACAGAACATGCCTCGCGTCGAATGTCTGACTGAAATGGAGAAAAGATAGAGAAGGAGAGAGAGGGAGAGAGGGAGAGAGGGAGAGAGGGAGGAGGGAGAGAGGGAGAGAGAGAGAGAGAGAGAGAGAAGAGCACTCCCCGTCCGTTTTTCCCTATCTATCTATCTATCTATCTCTCTATCTCACTCACACTCACTCCCTCCTTCCTCCTCTCGCTCTGTCTGTCCTCTGCTCTCCCCCTTTATAGAAAACATGAAGGAAGAAAGAGAAGATAAGAATCCGGGGGGAACGAGTGTGAACAAGAGAAAGTTCGAGGAAAGCAAGAGAGGGATACAATAATAGGCGGATGGAAGGAAGGAAGAAATTAAGGAAAGGATCTATCCAGCCATACAACGCGATTAAACGAGACATGAACAAACTATATAATGACCTATATTAAACGTAGCTACTCGACTCTTCTCAACTTGTGACGTTTAAAACTATTTTAGGATAGTTGAATACGCAAACGTAGGCTATTAGGAATCAAGTTATCGTATTTTCTAATTCATACAGCAACTTCCAGCGTTGCAAGTCACAGCTCACCCCGGAAAAGGATTTAGCCCCAAGGACCAAGGGGCACCGACGAGGGCAGGTCACCGCAGCCGGAGTTTAGGCGTTGCCACACGGCTTTGACCCGGAGCTATGGCCGGGGCGAAGCCAGGAGTCCACGCTCTGCAGCTCAAACCGGTGTCGGTTCACGACATACTAAAACGGGGGAGCAAGTTTATCAAATGGGATGAGGTTAGTAGTTATATATCCTAGTGGCTCTAAACGTGTTTGTTTGTTTGTGAGTGAGTGAGAGAGAGAGAGTTATAGCCTACATTTCTTCACGTTTTCCCCCCACCACAAGTGTTCAAGTTGCATTCATTATAAAATAATAGTAGCATAGTTGATTTTATTGATAAATCCTTACTTTGTGGACTTTAGAGTTTACTATTCTAGACACTGCAGTCCAGAGGCTGTAGGTAGGTATGTCCCTACAGGACTGGGATAGGCTAGGCTACATGTCACCCTATTCCTTATACCAGGGATCAACTAGATTTAGCTGCAGGACAATTTTTTGTTGTTGAGCGGGGGTCAGGAGACTGGAACATAATTACAAGTAATTTGTAGACCGCCCAGACAGATATAATATTTGCCTAAAACAATCATTTCAAACCTTGCTTACATTTATATATGGTCACACATATCTCGAGGGGCCAAATAAAATCACCCACAGACCGCAAGTTGTGGACCCCTGCCCTATACTTTTGACCTATCCCCATTGGCTCTGGTCAAAAGTAGTGCACTATATAGGGAATAGGTTGCCATTTGGGATGTACACATTGGACTGTCCTGCATACATATACCTATCCTGCAATAGACCGGCCTAGCTCTGCTCTCCTTTGAATTCTTGTCAAGCAAGTTTTTCCACCACTCAGGTTTTTTTTAGACAACCCGACTATCCACCAAAGCCCTTTTTCTTTCCCGCTTTTGGCCTACTCTCTCTCTCTGTTCTGTTCTAGCACCATTTTGTCACTGCTTTCACCAAGGGATTTCGATAGACAGTGGGAGTCAATGGAATGACACATGGTGAATTATAATTTGTGAATTAAGTTTGTGAATGAACATTCCATAGGCCTACTCTTCAAACCATGTAGCCTAGGCTGAAACACCCACATTTGTATGTCACTAACTCTATTTAAGACATTTTAGGACTATTGTAGTATTTCCTGTTTCAGGTAGACGGTTGTTAATCTGGAAACAATATTTTTGGTATTTTAATAAAGCAAGACAACCCAAATATGTTTTACGGGAAATTCAAAGATCTGGATTGGCCCTACTCTCTCTTCCATGTATTTTCACCACTCCTTGCCTGGCAACCGTGGACTGTGTGTGTGAGAGAGATATATTACGTTTCATTGTCAGTATTTTAGAGGGCGCCTGAAGCATTTTACTGCTTTAATGGTGTCAATAGGAAAAAATATTGCAAACAGACAGAAAGAAGTAATAGACTACAAATAAAATAAAAATGTATTTGTCACATGCGCCGAATACTACAGGTATAGTAGACCTTACCGTGAAATGCTTACTTTACAAGCCCTTAACCAACAATGCAGTTCAAGAAATAGAGTTAAGAAAATARTTACTAAATAAACTAAAGTAAAAAATAAAYCAAAAAGTAACACAATAAAATAACAACGAGGCTATATACAGGGGGTACCGGTACAGGTTAGTCAAGTTAATTTGTACATGTAGGTAGGGGTAAAATGACTATGCATAGATAATAAACAGTGAGTAACAGCAGAGTAAAAACAAAGGGGGGAGGTCAATTTAAATAGTCCGTGTGGCRATTTCATTGTTTGTTCATCAGTCTTATGGCTTGGGGTTAGAAGCTGTTAAGAAGCCTTTTGGAACTAGACTTGGCGCACCGGTACCACTTGCTGTAGAGAACAGTCTATGACTAGGCTGGCTGGAGTCTTTGGCAATTCTTAGGGCCTTCCTCTGACASCACCTGGTATAGCGGTGTTGGATGGCATTTACATTCCTTCTCTCACTCTCCCACTCTTTTTCTTCTCTCTCTGTTTCTTTCTTCCTCCTCAGTCTCACTTCATCGATCTTTCTTGCTTTCTCTCCTCTCGCTCTCTTTAATTTATCTATTTCACTCTCTTCCTCTCTCTCTCTCCTCTCTTTTCCTCTTTCTCTCTTCCTCCTTTCTCTGAGGGAATTCCCAGGAAGTTGTTAGGCCTGTGATTAACTTTGCGAACTGCAAGGGACAAACAATGTGCAKATCTCTCTCTCTCCGCTCCCTCTTTCGCCTCCTATATCCCTTCCTCATTCGCTCTCCCTCTGCAGAGAGAAACAGAACTGATATGAGGAGACTAACTTGTAGGAGAAGGAAAGAGAGAAAAAAGTGTCAGAGAAAGAGGAGGAGTGTGGGAGAGGAAAGAGAGGGAATGTGAGAGAGCAACATTTCACGTTGTTCAGACCCCAAATAAGGACATCTGATTTGAGAAAATGGGAAAGA
The DNA here is from genome assembly GCF_002910315.2 of Salvelinus sp. IW2-2015. Taxonomy (NCBI): domain Eukaryota; kingdom Metazoa; phylum Chordata; class Actinopteri; order Salmoniformes; family Salmonidae; genus Salvelinus; species Salvelinus sp. IW2-2015. The sequence goes on along the minus strand of NC_036840.1, from coordinate 17,785,951 downwards.
GCCGAGAATCTAGTCTCAAGTTAATACTAGGCCCCCCCACACGCACACACACACACACTGTAGAAAGACATGCAGCACATTTCTCCACCTACAGTGAGTCAATGTGTGTGTGGTGTGTGTTTCACTCTGAATTACTTCCTGTCTCAGCTTGTTGTGCTCTCTGGAGCCAAAACTACTTTCCCAGCCCTCCCTACCTTCTCCTCCATCCCCCTTCCTCCCTCCCTCTTTCCCCCATCCCTCCCACCCTTCCTACACCCCCTTCCCTCTCTTTCCCTCCTCTCTCTCCCTCCTTCCCTCCCACCCTTCTTCCATCTCTCCCTCCTTCCCCTCTTCCTCAATCCTATCCATTCTGCTCCTCAATTTAGATAAATCACAGTTGAATTCAGTAAAAATGATTCTGTGTAACAGAGAGAGAGAGAACCTCTACATACTGTTGCACCAAATAACTCTGTGAGTTCAACCCTGAACCCTTGTCTCTCTCTGTCTCACACACACACACAGACACACACACAGACACAGACACAGACACAGACACAGACACAGACACAGACACAGACACAGACACACAGATCCTGAACAGTACAGTATAGTGTACTCCGGACTCAAGAACCTCCCTAGAATGCGAACGTGATGGTACCATATTCTATTGTTACGATACCAGAATTGTTACTTCGAAACCAAACCTTACCGTCACGATACTCGATACCATCACGATACCATAGCAAAAAAATAAGGCATATTAGCCAAGTCACAGAATGGCACTTGATCCAGACAGATAAACTCAGCTACTGCTCTGTTCAATCCTTGGTCATCTTTTGAGTTCAATATTATTACATTTGAAATGTTTTATGTCAACATTTTTCAGAGACAGCTATGTGTGCATTAATGAATCAATTATGCAATCATACAGCCAATTTGACTTTGTTTTTACCAATCTAACTACATTGAAAAAAACATATAAATGCAGCCATTTCAAAGATTTTACTGAATCTTTGAAACCAGTCAATTAAAATAAATAAATTAGTCCCTAATCTATGGATTTCACATGACTGGGAATATAGATATGCATATGTTGGTCACAGATACCTTAAAAGAAATTGTGGCATGAATCAGAAAACCAGTCAGTATCTAGTGTGACCACCATTTGCCTCATGCGGCCCGACACATCGCCTTCGCATAGAGTTGATCAGGCCTGTGGAATGTTGTTCCACTCCTCTTCAACGTCTGTGCGAAGTTGATGGATAMTGGCAGGAACTGGAACGCGCTGTTGTACACGTCAATCCAGAGCATCCCYAACATGCTGAATGGGTGACATGTCTAGTGAGTATGCAGGCCATGTAAAAACTGGGACATTTTCAAAATCCTGGAATTGTATACAGATCATTGCAACATGGGGCCGTGCATTATCATGCTGAAACATGAGGTGATGGCGTCAGATTAATGGCACAACAATGGGCCTCAGGATCTCGTCACGGTATCTCTGTGCATTCAAATTGACATCGGAAAAATGTAATTGAGTCTGTTTTCCGTAGCTTATGCCTGCCCATACCATAACCCCACTGCCACCAATGTTGTCATCAGCAAACTGCTCARCCACACAACGCCAAACTCTGCCATCTGGCCGGTACAGTTGAAACCGGGATTCATCTGTGAAGAACACACTTCGCCAGCATGCCAGTGGCCATCGGAGGTGAGCATTAGCCCAATGAAGTTGCTTGCGACGCCGAACCACAGTCAGGTCAAGATCCTGGTGAGGCTACACYCAGCCAAGACAGAAAGATAAAAGCAGTACTGCCCCCTCAAGAGTCTGAGCCTGTCTGGCAGGGTTGGTCCAACAAAGTCAAAGCCCCCAAATGGTTGAGCATAATATACAAGGAATTTCTCAATGCTGCTAATGAGAACCTTGACGACCTTGTATATAGACGGTTGGAATTCCAGTGCTGTGCCCCCACCTAGGTAGTGGCAGTGCTGGCAAAACTAGCTGCAGTAACCCATGGGGAGTCGGTCACACTCTGACAATCAGAGAGGGGGCAAATTATTGTGGCCCTGGTGGCACAAAATGATCAGATGGTCTGACTGCACAGAGATGCTTGGGAAAATGGTCACAGCGGGAGACCAGCATGTGTGTGTTTCAGGGGAAGGGGTTGTATCTGAGCTTCATCAGCTAGGACTTGACATTGGTTAATCAAATCTCCCCATTCTTGCTCAATTTTGCATGCCTTCTCAAACATCTACAACTGTATATGCATTCGCACATCAATTCTTCTCTTGAGTTGGGCTCGGAAACAACTGTTGAACATCTGAGCTTGTGGTTGTTTGTGGGGGAAGGGTGGGGAGTGTGTATGAATCCCACATCTGTTGCTATGGGGTAATGATGTTAGGGACAATATAGGAGAAATCACAAGAATTGCTTGCCAAAATAATAATCGCTTGCCAAAAATGTAATTGTTGTAATGCCAATCCTGGTTATAGGTAACAATCCTTTGTATGAACTGCTTACATTGTTACACATATTAGTTAATTGTGGAAATAAATTAAGATATGCAAGATTTTTAATTTACAGTACCAGTCAAATCCCAGGATTTTTCTTTCTTTTGACTATTTTCTACATTGTAAAATAATAGTGAAGACATCAAAACTATGAAATAACACATATGGAATCATGTAGTAACCAAAAATGTTTATATTTTAGATTCTTCAAAGTAGCCACCCTTTGCCTTGATGATGGCTTTGCACCKTTTTGGCATTCTCTCAACCAGCTTCATGAGGTATGCATTTCAATTAACAGGTGTGCCTTGTTAAAAGTTAATTTGTGGAATTTCTTTCCTTAATGCGTTTGAGCCAATCAGCCCTATCTTTTCACAATACATCTATCTTCTGTACACAACCCCTATTTGGTAAAATACCATATTAGTCCATATTATGGGAAGAACAGCTCAAAATAAGCAAATAGAAATGTCAGTCCATCATTACTTTAAGACATGGTCAGTCATCTGGAACATTTCAAGAACTTTGAAAGTGTCTTAAAGTGCAGTCTCAAAAAACATCAAGCGCTATGATGAAACTGGATCTCATGAGGACCGCCACAGGAAWGGTCGACCCAGAGTTACCTCTGCTGCAGAGGCCAAGTTCATTAGAGTTAACTGCACCTCAGATTGCAGSCCAAATAAATGCTTCACAGAGTTCAAGTAACAGACACGTCTCAACATCAACTGTTCAGAGGAGACTGCGTGAATCTGGTCTTCATGGTCAAATTTCTGCAAAGAAACCACTAAAGGACACCAATAAGAAAAAGAGACTTGCTTGGGCCAAGAAACACGAGCAAGTGTTACAGTGGAAATCTGTCCTTTGCTCTGATGAGTCCAAATTTTAAGATTTTTGGTTCCAACCACGGTGTCTTTGTGAGACGCAGAGTAGGTGAACGGATGATCTCTGCATGTGTGGTTCCCACCGTGACGCATGGAGGAGGTGTGATGGTGTGGGGGTGCTTTGCTCGTGAGACTGTCAGTGATTTATTTAGAATTCAAGGCACACGTAACCAGCATGGCTACCACAGCATTCTGCAGTGATACGCCATCCCATCTGGTTTGTGTTTAGTGGGACTATCATTTGTTTTTCAACAGGACAATGACCCAAAACACACCTCTAGGCTGTGCAAGTGCTTTTTGACCAAGAAGGAGAGTGATGGACCTCAAAATCACCCAACCTCAACCCAATTGAGAAGGATTGGGATGAGTTAGACTGCAGAGTGAAGTAAAAGCAGCCAACAAGTGCTCAGCATATGTGGGAACTCCTTCAAGACTGTTGGAAAAGCATTACTCATGAAGCTGGTTTAGAGAATGCAAAGCTGTCATCAAGGCAAAGGGTGGCTACTTTGAAGAATKTAAAATATAAAATTTTGGTTACTACATGATTCCATATGTGTTATTCCATAGTTTTGATGTCTTCACTATTATTCTAAAATGTAGAAAATAGTACAAATAAAGAAAAACTTTGAATGAGTAGGTGTGTCCAATTTTTTGACTGTTACTGTAGTTTTATCTAAAAATGATAACTTTTTTAAATGTTTCACTATTTTTATGAAATTCCCTGAGTAGGATGGTCCTCCCCATCCTCCTCCTTGGAGCCTCCACTGCTCTAGAGACATTGCGCAATGTGGGCATTGAGTACGAACAAAATGGAATTKAAATAATTTAACGGATGTCTGACATTTWAAAAAACCCTGAAAAATAACCAACATTTTGGTTAATCGCCCAGCAATATTAACCAGTAATGACAATCATGAGATAAGGGTGGTGACCTGTTGGAGCCCTATTCTCACACACAATCAGTTCGCTGATGCAATAGATTATCTTTAGGAGAGACGTGAGAGAGAGACCAATTTTTAAGTGAATTAATAATGTTTTGGTGGCAATCAGCTTTAAAATCAGCTTATTTTGCGTTATGGTTTGCATATTATAACAAACAAAGTACTCGGACAGTGAATTGATGTTATATTCAGCTGTAAGCTGGCACGAAAAGTTAGCCTAAAGCTGAGAGAGGGGAGTAGAATAGTATAGGCAGGTCGGCCATCAGGGAGACAGTCAGAAGCGTGCACTAGGCCTATCTATCGGCAATCAAAAGCTGTATCTCACAATGGAATGCTGTATCTCGCAATTTCTTGGCTTGCATTGTCTCGCAACTTCAGTAAATCAGGGCCTGTTATCAATGAATAGGCTAGGATATTGAGATGAGTGAGATGCAGCACTTCGCACTCACACAGTATCTGCACGTGTGCACAGGTTCGCTTCCAGTGATCACATCGTGGTAGCCAGGGCACCAAAACAGCAGAAAAGTTGAGCCTTGCTTTTAGATGTTGCGGAAATTAACCCACTATGCTGTTTACTTACTGCATCTGCGTCATCATTTTTGGGCYTGATTTTTCTTAACGTTAACAATCCCATTTTCGTTTAAACATTTAGACCCCTACCGTGCAATACTACCATATTCCATAAATGGGCCTTGTTCAAATGTAATCCACTGTAATGGGAATATTGTAGCATTTGGGATGCAGCTCTAGTGAATGATCTGAAAGTGAAATGTCTATCATAGATAGATAGGCTTCTGAATGTTCTTTATGATTAAAGAGATGAAGGGGGAGACAGAGGGAATGACATGATGAGTGAATAAGTTAGAAAGGAGGGAGGGAGAAAATAGTTTGTTAACTTCTTACGGCTGAGATCCCGTTAATGGGATTGCACTTGCCAGTGAAAGTGCAGGGCGCCAAATTCAAACAACAGAAATCTCATAATTAAAATTCATCAAACATACAAGTATTTTACACCATTTTAAAGATAAACTTGTTGTTAATCCCACCACAGTGTCCGATTTCAAAAAGGCTTTACGACGAAAGCACACCATCTGAATATGTTAGGTCAGTACCTAGTCACAGAAAAACACAGCCATTTTTCCAGCCAAAGAGAGGAGTTACAAAAAGCAGAAATAGAGATAAAATTAATCACTAACCTTTGATGATCTTCATCAGATGACACTCATAGGACTTCATGTTACACAATACATGTATGTTTTGTTCGATAAAGTTAATATTTATATCCAAAACTCTTAGTTTACATTGGCGCTTTATGTTCAGTAATGTTTTGCCTCCAAAACATCCGCTGATTTTGTAGAGAGCCACATCAATTTACAGAAATACTCATAATAAACATTGATAAAAGATACAAGTGTTTTACATGGAACTTTAGATAAACTTCTCCTTAATGCAACCGCTGTGTCAGATTTCATAAAAACTTTACGGAAAAAGCACACCATGCAATAATCTGAGTACGGCACTCAGACACAAAAACAAGCTATACAGGTACCCGCCATGTTGTGGAGTCAACAGAAGTCAGAAATAGCATTATAAATATTCACTTACCTTTGATGATCTTCATCAGAATGCACTCCCAGGAATCCCAGTTCCACAATAAATGTTTGTTTTGTTCGATAAAGTCCATAATTTATGTCCAAAAACCGTATTTTTGTTTGCGTGTTTAGTTCAAAAATCCAAATTCATGATGCGCAGGCCAGACAAAGTCAAAAAGTTTCATTACAGTTCGTAGAAACATGTCAAACGATGTATAGAATCTTTAGGATGTTTTTAACATAAATCTTCAATAATGTTTCCACCGGAGAATTCCTTTGTCTTTAGAAACGAGAAGGAACGCAGCTACCTCTCACGGGGGCGCGCCTGAGTGAGCTCGTGGCACTCTGCCAGACCCCTGATCAATCAGCTCTCATTCCCTCATCCTTCACAGTAGAAGCACCAAACAAGGTTCTAAAGACTGTTGACATCTAGTGGAAGCCTTAGGGAGTGCAATATGACCCCATAGACACTGTATATTGAAAAGGCAAACCTACAAACCTCAGACTTCCCACTTCCTGGTTGGATTTCTTTCTCAGGTTTTTGCCTGCCATATGAGTTCTGTTATACTCACAGACATCATTCAAACAGTTTTAGAAACTTCAGAGTGTTTTCTATCCAAATCTAATAATAATAATAATAATAATCTAATAATATGCATATCTTAGCTTCCGGGCCTGAGTAGCAGGCAGTTTACTCTGGGCACCTTATTCATCCAAGCTACTCAATACTGCCCCCAGCCATAAGAAGTTAAAGAGTTTACACCACACACTGAATCAAGCCATTAGTCTCACAGAGGGGTGAGAAATGTAGAGGAAGGGAGGGAGGAAATGGGAGAAACCTGCCACTGTTTGTCTAAGCYAGTCACACCACTTAGTGAAACACAGTGTTAACATGAGAGAGGGAGAGATGAATGGAGACGGAAGGAGTGATTGAGCCAGAGGGGGAAAAAAGAGAGAGAAAGGTCGTAGGTCAAACTCAGACGTGAAGTGAAGCATTGGGATTGACATAAGTATTCTGCTTCTCACCACTCCTCTGTTCCCCCTCKTCATCATCCCTCTCTTTCTCACGCTCTCTTTCTTTAGTTTATTTAGTAAATATTTTCTTAACTCTATTTTCTTAACTGCATTGTTGGTTAAGGGATTGTAAAGTAAGCATTTCACGGTAAGGTCTACTACACCTGTAGTATTCGGCGCATGTGAAAAATAACATTTGATTTCCTGTACCCACTCTCTTTATCCTTACTTGTGCTCTGTATCTGTCTCTCCCTCCCTGTTTTTTTTCTCTTTTCATTCTCTCTGTCTGTCATTTTCTATCTCCTTCTCTGTGTCATTTCTTTCCCTACCCTTGTTGTCATTCTCACGGTCTCTGTCTTCCTCTCCTCATTCCCTCTTGCTCTTTTTCTTTATCACTTTGACTCCTTTCCCTCTCCATCTCTCTTTCCCTCTCCTTCTCTTTCGCTTAATGATTTTCCTGTCATCCCATTTTTACATTTTATTTAACTAGGCAAGTCAGTTAAGTACAAATTCTTATTTTCAATGACTGCCTAGGGACAGTGGGTTAACTGCCTTGTTCAGGGGTAGAACGACAGATTTTTACCTTGTCAGCTCGGGGATTCGATCTTGCAACCTTTCGGTTACTAGTCCAACGCTATAATCACAAGGCTACCTGCCGCCCCAMTAAAAAAATTGTTGTTTATACTGATTCGCCTCATGATTTGTCTGACAGCATTTTATCCTCCTTATGGCCAGGAGTTTTTCCAGGAGTTTATTATTTTGTTTTATCATATAACCTGATTAGAAAAAATCTGGTCCCATCATAGCCCATATATAACTGTTTTTTACAGCTGATTTATTACTATGTCATACCCAGAGTTTTTCCAGGTTAGGTTAGTCTACCAGATCAGGAACTCTTGGCACCAGGAAAGCAATTTCCCCTCCACCACTCTGGGACCTGTGAAATCACCGCACAATGTTACAAATGAAAAAACGTATTGTATTTGTATGATCTACTATCTCAAAATGTTGACTGATGTAGTTTGACTTGCGTATCTCACTGTTGACTTACATATGTCAAAATGTTTTGATAGTATCGACATAAAAAAAAGATGCCACAAGATGCTTCAAATTAAAAAACATAACTTATATGTATGATCTATATGTATTTTATTTTCGGCGGGAATGGGCTTCCATAGTTTTTTCCGTGGCTCAGTGCAGCCGCCAGATGACAGTTACTGCTACAATTTCAGAATGTAACAGGCTGTTACTGCAATTTCAGGTAAAACCTCAATAAAACAATCTCAAATAAAAGGGAATTCAGGAGAATGTTTATACATTTCAGCTGTTTCAAAAACATTGCTCTGTTATTACCATTTACAGTGCCTTCAGAAAGTATTCACACCGCTTTACTTTCTCCACATTTTGTTGATACAGCCTAATTTAAAATGTATTAAATTGAGATTTTSTGTCACTGGCCGACACACAATACCCCATAATGTCAGTGGAATTATGTTTTTTGACATTTTTACAAATTAATTAAAAATGAAAAGCTGAAATGTCTTGTGTCAATTAGTATTCAGCCCCTTTGCTATGGCAAGCCTAAATAAGTTCATGTGTAAAAATGTGCTAAACTCACATAAATTGAATGCACTCTGTGTTTCAACATGGTGAATTTATCAATTACACTTTGCATGGTGTATCAATACACCAAGTCACTACAAAGATACAGGCGTCCTTCCTAGAGGTCGACCGATTAATCGAAATGGCCGATTAATTAGAGACGATTTAAAGTTTTCATAACAATCGGTACTCGGCATTTTTGGACACCTATCATGGCCGATTACATTGCACTCCACGAGGAGACAGCGTGGCAGGCTGACTACCTGTTATGCGAGTGCAGCAAGGAGCCAACGTAAGGTGCTAGCTAGCATTAAACGTATCTTATAAAAAGCAATTCATCTTAACATAATCACTAGTTAACTACACCTGGTTGATGATATTACTCGTTTATCTAGCTTGTCCTGCGTTGTATATAATCGATGCGGTGCCTGTTAATTTATCATTGAATCATAGCCTTCTTCGCCAAACGGGTGATATAACAAGCGCATTCARGAAAAAAGCACTGTCGTTGCACCAATGTGTACCTAACCATTAACATCAACGCCTTTCTTAAAATCAATACACAAGTATATATTTTTAAACCTGCATATTTAGTAAATATTGCCTGCTAACATGAATTTCTTTCAACTAGGGAAATTGTGTCACTTCTCTTGCGTTCATTGTACGCAGATTCAGGGTATATGTAACAGTTTGGGCCGCCTGGCTCGTTGCGAACTAATTTGCCAGAATTGTACGTAATTGTGACATAACATTGAAGGTTGTGCAATGTAACAGGAATATTTAGACTTATGGATACCACCCGCTAGATAAAATACGGAACGGTTCCGTATTTCACTGAAAGATAAACGTTTTGTTTTCAAAATTATAGTTTTAAAGATTTGACCATATTATTGACCTAAGGCTCGTATTTCTGTGTGTTATTATGTTATAATTAAGTCTATGATTTGATAGAGCAGTCTGACTGAGCGGTGGTAGGCAGCAGCAGCCTKGTAAGCATTCATTCAAACAYCACTTTCGTGCGTTTGCCAGCAGCTCTTCGCTGTGCTTCAAGCGTTGAGCTGTTTATGACTTCAAGTCTATCAACTCCCGAGATTAGGCTGGTGTAACCGATGTGAAATGGCTAGCTAGTTAACGGGGTGCGCGCTAATAGCGTTTCAATCGGTGACGTCACTCGCTCTGAGACCTTGAAGTAGTTGCTTTTGTGGAGCGTTGGGTAACAATGCTTCGAGGGTGGCTATTGTCGATGTGTTCCTGGTTCGAGGAGAGGGACGGAAGCTATACTGTTACACTGGCATTACTTAAGTGCCTATAAGAACATCCAATAGTCAAAGGTATATGAAATACAAATGGTATAGAGAGAAATAGTCCTATAATTCCTATAATAACTACAACCTAAAACTTCTTTACCTAGGAATATTGAAGACTCATGTCAAAAGGAACCACAGCTTTCATATGTTCTCATGTTCTGAGCAAGAAACTTAAACGTTAGCTTTTTTACATGGCACATATTGGCAGCTTTTACTTTCTTCTCCAACACTTTGTTTTTGCATTATTTAAACCAAATTGAACATGTTTCATTATTTATTTGAGGCTAAATTGATTTTATTGATGTATTATATTAAGTTAAAATAAAAGTGTTCATTCAGTATTGTTGTAATTGTCATTATTACAAATAAATAAATACATTTTTAAAAAACGGCCCGATTTAATCGGCATCGGCTTTTTTTTGGTCCTCCAATAATCGGTATCTGCGTTTTGAAAAATCATAATCGGTCGATCTCTAGTCCTTCCTAACACAATTGGCGGAGAGGAAGGAAAACCGCTCAYGGATTTCATCATGAGGCCAATGGTGACTTTAAAACATTGATAGGAGAAAACTGAGGATGGATCTACAGCATTGTAGCTATTATAAAGTACTAACCTAATTAACAGAGTGAAAAGAAGGAAGCCTGTACATAATAAAAATGTTCCAAAAATGCATCCTGTTTGCAACAAGGCACTAAAGTAATACTGCAAGAAATGTGGCAAAGAAATTAACTTTTTGTCCTCAATATAAAGCGTTATGTTGGGGAAAATCCCACACACATCACTGAGTACCACTTTTCATATTTTCAAGCATGGTGGTGAATGCATCATGTTATGAGTATGCTTGTCATCGGCAAGGACAAGGGAGTTTTTGGGGGGAGATAAAAATGTATGGAATAGAGTTAAGCACAGTCAAAACCCTAGAGGAAAGCCTGGTTCATTCTGCTTTCCAACAGACACTTGGAGCCAAATTCACCTTTCAGCAGGACAATAACCTAAAACACATGGCCAAATATACATACACTGGAGTTGCTTACCAAGACAAAATTTGAATGTTCTGGAGTGGCCTAGTTACAGTTTTTACTTAAATCAGCTAAAAAAGAAATGATCAACAACCAACTTGACAGAGCTTAAATCATTTCTTTAAAGAATAATGTGCAAATATTGTAAAATCCAGGTGTGCAAAGCTCTTAGAGACTTACCCAGAACGACTCACAGCTGTAATCGCTGCCAAAGGTGATTCTAACATTTATTGACTCAGGGGGTTGAATAGTTATGTAATCAAGATATATTAGTGTTTTATGTTTCATATTCTTTTTGACCGATGTTAGAATTTGTCTTCCATTTTGACATTACAGAGAATTTTGTGTAGAACGTTGACAAAAAAATGACGATTTAAATACATTTTTATCCCACAACAAAATGTGGAAACAGTCAATGGTTGTGAATACTTTCTGAAGGCAGTCAACGAGACAATTCTGTTCACGGTGCTCTGCTTGGAGGGGGCAATTGTGGTTAGACAGATGATCACCAACGAAGCGTTTAGGCAAAACACAACAGGCTGTTCTACATGCAAATTGTTTGTGTGTTTGTAAGATAGTGGAAAGTAAAACCTCCATTTACGGTAAATGGTTACGGATATGACAGAACGATAGAGAAAAAGAGATGGCTGAAGAAAGCGCGCTAGAGAGAGAAATGTAGTGGAGTGGAGGGGAGGGGAGGCGAAAGCACATCAAAATCACTGGAAAAAAGGAAAGGAGAAATGAAAGCAAGGGATGGAAGGAAGAAGAGAAAGATTAGGGTGGAGATTACTGCTTTTTCTTTTATGGTGTTTTTCCACAGTAGAGTATTCCTTAAATGTATAACAGAGTAGTTAGCTCTAGAGCTAAGGTCAGTTTTATGTTTGCCCCTGATCGTTCGTTAAAGTTTTGTTTATGACAAGGTTTAGCTGATCCTAGATCTGTGCCTATAGGTAACTCCTATTTAAGAATTATAAATTACTGGGAGCTCATATTTGATTACTTATCAAAAGCTTTTTTCTACTTATGTCATTTGTATTAAAGTTTTGGATTATAAGTACTAACCTAATTAACAGAGTGAAAAGAAGGAAGCCTGTACATAATAAAATGTTCCAAAATGCATCCTGTTTGCAACAAGGCACTAAAGTAATACTGCAAGAAATGTGGCAAAGAAATTAACTTTTTGTCCTCAATATAAAGCGTTATGTTGGGGAAAATCCCACACACATCATGAGTACACACTTTTCATATTTTCAAGCATGGTGGTGAATGCATCATGTTATGAGTATGCTTGTCATCGGCAAGGACAAGGGAGTTTTTGGGGGGAGATAAAAATGTATGGAATAGAGTTAAGCACAGTCAAAACCCTAGAGGAAAGCCTGGTTCATTCTGCTTTCCAACAGACACTTGGAGCCAAATTCACCTTTCAGCAGGACAATAACCTAAAACACATGGCCAAATATACATACACTGGAGTTGCTTACCAAGACAAAATTTGAATGTTCTGGAGTGGCCTAGTTACAGTTTTTACTTAAATCAGCTAAAAAAGAAATGATCAACAACCAACTTGACAGAGCTTAAATCATTTCTTTAAAGAATAATGTGCAAATATTGTAAAATCCAGGTGTGCAAAGCTTCTTAGAGACTTACCCAGAACGACTCACAGCTGTAATCGCTGCCAAAGGTGATTCTAACATTTATTGACTCAGGGGGTTGAATAGTTATGTAATCAAGATATATTAGTGTTTTTATGTTTCATATTCTTTTTGACCGATGTTAGAATTTGTCTTCCATTTTGACATTACAGAGAGATTTTGGTGTAGAACGTTGACAAAAAAATGACGATTTAAATACATTTTTATCCCACAACAAAATGTGGAAACAGTCAATGGTTGTGAATACTTTCTGAAGGCAGTCAACGAGACAATTCTGTTCACGGTGCTCTGCTTGGAGGGGGCAATTGTGGTTAGACAGATGATCACCAACGAAGCGTTTAGGCAAAACACAACAGGCTGTTCTACATGCAAATTGTTTGTGTGTTTGTAAGATAGTGGAAAGTAAAACCTCCATTTACGGTAAATGGTTACGGATATGACAGAACGATAGAGAAAAAGAGATGGCTGAGAAAGCGCGCTAGAGAGAGAAATGTAGTGGAGTGGAGGGGAGGGGAGGCGAAAGCACATCAAAATCACTGGAAAAAAGGAAAGGAGAAATGAAAGCAAGGGATGGGAAGGAAGAGAGAAAGATTAGGGTGGAGATTACTGCTTTTTCTTTTATGGTGTTTTTCCACAGTAGAGTATTCCTTAAATGTATAAAGAGTAGTTAGCTCTAGAGCTAAGGTCAGTTTTATGTTTGCCCCTGATCGTTCGTTAAAGTTTTGTTTATGACAAGGTTTAGCTGATCCTAGATCTGTGCCTATAGGTAACTCCTATTTAAGAATTATAAATTACTGGGAGCTCATATTTGATTACTTATCAAAAGCTTTTGATCGAGTTATAGCCCCAGATCCACTGATCTGTCTTTTTTTTTTTTTTTTTTTTTTTACAGTTGATGGAAATAACCTGGATGGGAAGGCTGTCTCTCTCTGTACTCTGTTAGCCAAATGGCTCATATTGCAAATTTGAAATTGGAACTGCATACCTTTTGAGATGTGGTTACAGTATTTAAATAATGTAATGCATATGGAAAAGTTTTGATACAATACCTTCAATAGAAGTCCAAAATGTAACAATATGGCAGCCGATACTTGATAATGGTTCAGTAAGGACTAGTCCCTTTACATTGTGATATGATCT
>NC_036840.1:17713149-17769444 GCF_002910315.2 Salvelinus sp. IW2-2015 | reverse complement strand
GATCGAGTTATAGCCCCAGATCCACTGATCTGTTCTTTTTTTTTTTTTTTTTTTTTACAGTTGATGGAAATAACCTGGATGGGAAGGCTGTCTCTCTCTGTACTCTGTTAGCCAAATGGCTCATATTGCAAATTTGGAAATTGGAAACTGCACATACCTTTTGAGATGTGGTTACAGTATTTAAATAATGTAATGCATATGGAAAAGTTGATACAATACCTTCAATAGAAGTCCAAAATGTAACAAAATATGGCAGCCGATACTTGATAAATGGTTCAGTAAGGACTAGTCCCCTTTACAATTGTGATAATGATCAAATCAAATCAAATCAAATTTTATTAGTCACATACACATGGTTAGCAGATGTTAATGCGAGTGTAGCGAAATGCTTGTGCTTCTAGTTCCGACAATGCAGTAATAACCAACATAATCTAACCTAACAATTCCACACTACTACCTTACACACACACACCAAGTGTAAAGGATAAAGAATATGTACATAAGATATATGAATGAGTGGTGTACAGAACGGCATGCAGATTGCAGTAGATGGTATAGAGTACGGTATATACGTATGAGATGAGTACTGTAGGAGTATGTAAACATAAAGTGGCATAGTTTAAAGTGGCTAGTGGTACATGTATTGCATAAAGATGGCAAGATGCAGTAGATGATATAGAGTACAGTATATACATATGAGATGGGTAATGTAGGGTATGTAAACATTGTATTAAGTGGCATTGCTTAAAGTGGCTAGTGGTACATTTTTACATAATTTCCATCAATTCCCATTTTTAAAGTGGCTGGAGTTGAGTCAGTATGTTGCAGCGGCCGCTAAATGTTAGTGGTGGCTGTTTAACAGTCTGATGGCCTTGAGATAGAAGCTGTTTTCAGTCTCTCGGTCCCTGCTTTGATGCACCTGTACTGACCTCGCCTTCTGGATGATAGCGGGGTGAACAGGCAGTGGCTTGGGTGGTTGTTGTCCTTGAGATCTTTATGGCTTCCTGTACATCGGGTGGTGTAGGTGTCCTGGAGGGCAGGTAGTTTGCCCCGGTGATGCGTTCTGCAGACCTCACTACCCTCTGGAGAGCCTTACGGTTGTGGGCGGAGCAGTTGCCGTACCAGGCGGTGATACAGCCCGACAGGATGCTCTCGATTGTGCATCTGTAGAAGTTTGTGAGTGCTTTTGGTGACAAGCCGAATTTCTTCAGCCTCCTGAGGTTGAAAGAGGCGCTGCTGCGCCTTCTCACAACGCTGTCTGTGTGGGTGGACCAATTCAGTTTGTCCGTGATGTGTACACCGAGGAACTTAAAACTTTCCACCTCTCACTACTGACCCGTCGATGTGGATAGGGGGTGCTCCCTCTGCTGTTTCCTGAAGTCCACAATCATCTCCTTTGTTTGTTGACGTTGAGTGTGAGGTTATTTTCCTGACACCACACTCCGAGGGCCCTCACCTCCTCCCGGTAGGCCGTCTCGTCGTGGTTGGTAATCAAGCCTACCACTGTAGTGTCATCCGCAAACTTGATGATTGAGTTGGAGGCGTGCATGGCCACCAGTCGTGGGTGAACAGGGAGTACAGGAGAGGGCTCAGAACGCACCCTTGGGGGGCCCCATGTTGAGGATCAGCGGGGTGGAGATGTTGTTACCTACCCTCACCACCTGGGGCGGCCCGTCAGGAAGTCCAGGACCCAGTTGCACAGGGGCGGGTCGAGACCCAGGGTAGACTGTAGACCCTGCCACATACCTCTTGTGTCTGAGCTGTTGAATTGCGACTCGATTTTGTCTCTGTACTGAGACTTAGCCTGTTTGATTGCCTTGCGGAGAGAAATGATAACCTAGTTAGATAAATCCGAGATATGCTTAACAGAGTCTGTTGCTACGCTGTGCTGTACTTCACTCAATATTTATTTTTGTTATAATTACATTGCTTTTAATGACTGTGCACTGTCTTCTTATAATATGTACCACCTACTAGACATTTTTTCTTAGCTTTTTTTGTATTTGTGAGTAAAAGCTGGAATCCATAGCAGTGAAACTGCCATGTTCGTTTGCGATATTATAACCACAAAGATGTTACAAACAAGGAACACTGTTTTTTTCCCTCTGACATCATCCCACGCACAATAGAATAACATATGTACTACGATTTTATTTTACCACGATGCTAGATGCTCATTTCCTCAACTAAAATGATAACAAATGCACCTGGGGCTTCAGTGTTTTGTTCTCTAATTCTGTGATTTCTTCAACGCTACAGTGAATGTTATTGTTTATCTCTGTTTTTCGTATTGGAAAATAATAAACAGATTATATATATTTTTTAAAGAAGGATAAATTATGCCGTTAAGACAATAGTTAGGTTTGGTTGTTTTGCAACAAAACCAAAACCGACACATGCGCAACTATTGGGCAAAACAAACAGGGCTCGCTTAGATTGTTGACAACATGTAAACTGTATTTAGTCTCTAAYGTTTATTGAAAACATAAATGCATCTAAAAATACATCGTAACAGTTGTTGTTCAGCTAGCTAGCAAACTTTAGCCATATTAGCATAGATGTGATTTTAGCCATATTAGCATAGACATAAAAAACATGATAATATAGACYTACAGTAAAGAACATGATAAAAKTAGCTGAAACAAGTTTACCTCCGATTCCCCACATGGCAGATTCTTGTCATAGTTGCTAGATATCTGGCCATCCAGAATCACAACAACACACAGCCTTCTGCCCCATTGAAGCGTGTGCATAATTTTCGTGACGTTGTCAGCTAACCCGTCTATGTTGTGGCCACCCTCATTCCTCCTCTCCTTTCCTCTCCACTATTCTCCTCTACTCTCCCCCCCCTGTCCTCCCTCCTGTAGCTTGCCACGGAGCCTAAAGGGTGGTTCCATCATAGAAATAATGGAAATAGATCACATAGAACACACCTTGCATCGTCCAATGTGGTGTAGGCTTGGGCGGTATACAGTGTAAACCGGGGTATTTTGAAATACAGACAGTATGATTTTCAATACCGTGGGTTTGTGGCGCCCTAAAGCTCGGGGGAATACGTGACGTGAGAATATGCTTATCCTCCCGCAAACTTTAGACCATGCGTACGCACAGTTTCTAGTGGTTGAAGTATTGCATTGCAAGAAGGCAAAAGTAGCCTAGTAGCAGTGGTGGAAAAAGTACCCAACTATCATACTTTAAGATACCTTAATAGAAAATGACTCAAGTAAAAGTAAAGGTCACCCAGTAAAATTCTACTTGAGAAAAAGTTAAAAATGATTTGGTTTAAAATATACTTTATTAAGTATCAAAAGTAAAAGTATAAATAATTTCAAATTCCTTATGTTAAGCAAACCAGATGGCACCATTTTCTTGTTTTTTTTATTTTACGGAAAGCCATGGGCACACTCCAACATTCAGACATAATTTACAAACAAAGCATGTGTGTTTAGTGAGTCCGCCAGATCAGAGGCAGTAGGGATGACCAGGGATGTTCGGTTGAGAAGTGAGTGATTTTGACTATTTTTCTGTCCAGCTAAGCATTCAAAAAGTAACGAGTATTTTTGGGTGTCAAGGAAAATGTATGGAGTAAAAAGTACTATATTTTCGTAAGGAATGTAGTGAAGTCAAAGTAGTCAAAAATAMAAATAGTGAAGTCAAAGTAGTCAAAAATATAAATAGTAAAGTACAGATACCCCCAAAAACTACGTAAGTAGTACTTTATTTTTACTTAAGTACTTTACACCACTGCCTAGTAGCCTTGTGCAAATTGGGAATATAGGATGACACTCTTATTCATAACAAAAAAAAGAACAGGTAGCTGTCAGGTTTTGGCCAGGACTGTTTGGTTTTGTTCACTAGATGTCCCCCTTGCACCTTTTTTGTACCTTTTTGTTTTTCTTGCCCTAATTATTGTTTGCACCTGTAAGTCATTCCCTTGTTAGTATTTAAACCCTGTGTGTTCCTTAGTTCCTTGCTCAGTGTTTGTATGTTAGCACCCAGCCCCAGCCTTTGTGAACATTTTTCTCTTGTTGGATTTTCCAGAGGTTCTCTGGTTTTGTTCTCGTGTATTTTTGGATTGGTCTTTTGAGGTTTGTTTTTTCCCTTGCTGTTTTTACCACTTTGTGGATTTTCTTTTGTATTTTGGAAGATATCTATTTTTTATTAAACCACCATCTCTAGTACTGCTGTGTCTGCCTCATCTTCTGGGTTCTGCCAATTATTAGTGACTGTTTCTCGCACCGGGTCCTGACAGAACACTGAGCCATTAATATGACCCAGAGGCAGCCAGTACCCAGGACTTTTTCCCCATGCTGTCCCACCACGAGGGGACTGTCCAACGTCACGAAGCTGCTCTGGTTCAGCAAGAGGCCTTATTGGCTGGACATTCTCAACTTCTGTCGGAGATGATGACTTCCATAAAGCAGATTTCTGATCAACTTTCTCCTGCAACCGCTTTCTGCTCCAGTTCATCAGATTCAAGTGCCCGTGGCAGTTAACCCCCTGGCTGAACCTCGTTGCGCCGTCCCCAACGGTTCTCAGGTGATCCGAGTGTTGTGTAAGGGGTTTTTCACCAATGTTCTCTCTCCTTCGAGCTGCAACCCTCGTCGTTTCCCACCGACCGGTCCAAGATAGCATACATCATCACCCTGCTGTCGGAAAAAGCCCTAGCCTGGGCTACTGCTGTGTGGGATGCCCAAAGTCCCTGCTGTGCCAGCTACTCTACCTTTGCTGAAGAATTCAAGCGAGTGTTTCAAGGTCCTACCAGCGGTCCTGACTCAGCCAAACAGCTCCTGACTCTCCGCCAAGGTCGGCGCAGCGTGACGGACTATGCCATCCAGTTCCACACGGTGGCAGCAGCGAGTGGCTGGAACGACGAGCGCTCACAGTGTGCTTTTGAAGGGTCTTTCCGACACCATCCAAGATGAATTGGCCACTCGGGAACCACCAGACAACCTCGAGTCCCTGATCAAGTTGGCTTCACGCATAGACCAGCGTCTGAGAGAGAGAGAGAGCTCAACCGTAGATCTCTCACCCTAGCTCCTATCGGTCCCAGCTCCGAGTCTCCACCTTTATCCTCGCTGACTCCACCGGAACCCATGCAGGTTGGACGCATCTCCCAGGCTGAGAGAGACCGCCGGATGAGGAGCGACGCTGTCTATATTGCGGCAAAACCGGGCCATTTCCTCTCCACGTTGTCCCGGGCTCCAGGGAAAACGCACTCTCCCGTGCAGGCCTGGGAGGACTGTAACGGGAAACATAACCTCCTCCCATCCATCCAACTCCCGCCTGCTCATTCCAGTTACCCTTCCCTGGACAACCACGAGCTTCCCTTCTAAGCCTTGGTAGACTCTGGAGCCGCAGGTAACTTCATGGATGGTGTCTGGGCGAAGGAAAATGGCGTTCCCTCTGAACCTCTAAGTGATCCCATAAGGGTTACTACGTTGGATGGAAGCCCTTTGGATCTGGACTTGTCACTCGTGTCACTACCCCCTTGCGACTTTCAGTTTCCCAACACCAGGAAGTGATGAACTTTCATCTGACCTCGTGTTCCGAGTTCCCTCTCGTCCTTGGATACCCCTGGCTTCACAGCCATAACCCTCACATCGACTGGTCTGTGGCACTATCAAGCAGTGGGGTCCTACGTGCCAAGCCACTTTATCTTCCCAAGTTCCCCGAGTTCCCCTCCCGAGTCTCTAGAATCCATCGACCTGTCCCGAGTTCCGAGTGTTACCATGACCTCAAACCGGTATTTAGCAAACAGAGGGCCACCAAACTACCACCCCATAGACCTTACGATTGCCCCATCGACCTGTTTCCGGGCACCTGCCCTCCCAGGGGTCGGATCTTTTCCCTACCTCCTCCCGAACGAGCTGCTATGGATACCTACATCAAGGACTCTCTGGCAGCAGGCCTCATGCGTCCATCTACCTCGCGGCGGGAGCAGGGTTTTTCTTTGTGGCCAAAAAAGACGGGGGATTACGTCCTTGCATCGACTACCGGGGACTTAATGCCATAACCGTCCGTAACCGCTACCCGCTACCCCTTATGCCACAGCCTTTGAGCTGCTCCAGGAAGCAGTGGTCTTCACTAAGCTTGACCTGCGGAACGCATACCATCTTGTGCGGATCAAACCCGGTGACGAGTGGAAGACCGCTTTCAACACGCCTACTGGTCACTACGAATACTTGGTGATGCCCTTCGGCCTGACCAACGCCCCGGCTGTGTTCCAAGCGCTCATAAACGATGTGCTTAGGGATATGCTTAACATTTTCGTGTTTGTTTACTTGGATGACATCCTCATCTTTTGAGCTCCCTTCAAGAACACACTAAGCATGTCAGACAAGTGCTCAAACGCCTTCTAGACAGCCATTTGTACGTTAAGCCTGAAAAGTGTGAATTCCATTCCTCTCGAGTACAATTCCTGGGATTTTGTAGTGGAACCGGTCGAGTCCAGATGGATCCCAAAAGGTAGGGGCGGTAGCAGATTGGCCCACCCCCAAGTCCGTTAAGGAAGTTCAGCGTTTCCTGGGCTTCACTAACTTCTACCGCAAGTTCATCAAGAACTTCAGCTCGGTGGCAGCCCCTCTCTCAGCGTTAACCAAGGGTGGCAACACAAGGTTTCTGTGGGAAGAGAAGCTGAGACGGCCTTCCAAGGACTCAAGCAGCGCATCCTCTCTGCTCCCATCCTGACACTACCGACGGCGGATGAACCTTTTGTGGTGGAGGTAGACGCATCAGAGGTGGGGTTGGAGCTGTCCTGTCTCAGAGGGTTGAAGACAAGAGGCTTCATCTTGCGCCTTCTTCTCTCACCGGCTTACCCCGGCCGAGAGAATTACGATGTGGGGGATCGTGAGCTCCTAGCGGTTAAGATGGCATTGAAGAATGGAGACACTGGCTCGAGGGGGCTTCTCAACCGTTTCAAGTGCTTACGGACCACAAAAATCTGGAGTATTCCAGCAGGCGAAGCGGTTGAACTCCAGACAAGCTCGATGGTCTCTTTTCTTCAGCCGATTCCAGTTTATTCTCACCTATAGACCCGGGTCGAAGAATCTCAAACGACGCCTTGTCACGAATCTACTCTCCTGCCATTCGAGAAGATACTGACATGACTGTCCTTCGCCGCTAAGATCGTGGCTCCGATCTCGTGGCAAGTGGAGGATACCGTGAAACAAGCCCAAGCCATCGAACCGGGCCCTGGAGGAGGTCCTGCTAATCGGTTGTTTGTTCCCAAGCAGCAAGGTCCCAAGTCCTTCTGTGGGGGCACTCCTCTCGCGTCACCTGTCACCCGGGCGTAGGTCGCACCTTGGAGTTCATCCAGCGTAAGTTCTGGTGGCCCACCATAAAAGAAGACGTTGCCACTTTCGTCAAGGCCTGTTCCGTGTGCTGCCAGGGCAAATCTTCTCACCTCCGCCCTCAAGGACTCCTTCACCCTCTATCTATTCCCACCGACCCTGGTCCCATATCTCATTGGATTATTACTGGCCTTCCTCCGTCCCACTGTAATACTACTATCCTAGTCATCATCGACAGGTTTTCTAAGGCGGCCAGATTCGTTCCTTGACTAAGTTACCTTCTGCCAAGGAAACAGCTGAGTTGGTGATTAACCATGTGTTCCGAGTCTTTGGTATCCCGCAAGATATGGTTTCCGACAGAGGTCCCCAGTTCGCCTCAAGGTTTTGGAAGGCCTTCTGCCAACTCATAGGGCCACGGCCAGTTTATCTTCAGGGTACCATCCGGAGTCCAACGGCCAAACTGAGAGAGATGAATCAGGAGCTGGAAACCACCCTCAGATGTATGGTTTCCAACAACCCGTCCACATGGTCATCCTTCATTGTTTGGGCCGAGTACGCGCACAACACCTTGTGCTCCTCCTCCACTGGTATGTCTCCGCATGAGTGTCAGTTTGGCTATGCTCCGCTATTGTTCCCGGACCAGGAGGCAGAAGTCAGAGTGCCTTCAGCCTCGAGGTTATCAGACGCTGTCGGCTTACGTGGAAGAAGGCCCGTCTTAATCTTCTGCGTTCCTCACAGCAGTACCAGTGACAAGCCAACAGACGTCGCCGTCCCGGTCCTACCCTGTACCCCGGCCAGAGAGTATGGCTCTCAACAAAAGACTTACCGCTAAGGGTGGAGTCTCGCAAGCTGTCCCAGAGATTCATCGGTCCCTTTAAGATTGCCAGGAGAGTCAATCCCGTTACTTTTCGCCTGCACTTACCCAGATCCCTTAAAAATCAATCCCACATTTCACATTTCTTTATTAAAACCTGTTGTTTTTTCTCCCCTTATCCGGCAGGCAGACCTCCCCTCCGCCCGTGTCATTGGTGGCCAGTCGGCTTATACCGTCCACCGGATACTGGATTCCCGCCGGGTGCAGGGTCCTGGCAGTATCTGGTGGACTGGGAAGGCTACGGTCCCGAGGAGCGCTCCTGGGTTCCTGCCAAGGACATACTGGACCCTGACCTCATTCGTCAGTCAGGGTCCTCACCCTGAGAAGGCTGGTAGGAACGTCAGGAGCCGTTCCTAGGGGGGGATTCTGTCAGGTTTTGGCCAGGACTGTTTGGTTTTGTTCACTAGATGTCCCCCTTGCACCTTTTTTGTACCTTTTTGTTTTTCTTGCCCTAATTATTGTTTGCACCTGTAAGTCATTCCCTTGTTAGTATTTAAACCCTGTGTGTTCCTTAGTTCCTTGCTCAGTTGTTGTATGTTAGCACCCAGCCCCAGCCTTTGTGAACATTTTTCTCTTGTTGGATTTTCCAGAGGTTCTCTGGTTTTGTTCTCGTGTATTTTTGGATTGGTCTTTTAGGTTGTTTTTTTCCTTGCTGTTTTTACCACTTTGTGGATTTTCTTTTGTATTTTGGAAGATATCTATTTTTTATTAAACCACCACATCTCTAGTACTGCTGTGTCTGCCTCATCTTCTGGGTTCTGCCAATTATTAGTGACTGTTTCTCGCACCGGGTCCTGACAGTAGCTAAATATAATAACAAGATGTGATCATTTGCTGTTAGTGAGAAGAGAAAATTGATGTATTTTATCTTTTGCATCCTAAAATAATTAGAAATAGGCATCTATTTCCTGTTATTGATTTAATTTCCCATGATCATTGCAGAATAAATTCCGCACCTTTCAAGTTTTTGCTCTATGCATCCAAAAGGGAGCCTGTTTATAACATACAGGTGAACCGACAGCTGATATTTTGCATTGAAGTGTGTATGCTACCACTGTAAGTAGTTGAATGAAAACTAAATTTCAATTTTTCCCCGAGTAGACAATACTTCTAAAATATACAGCAAATAATCTTTGTAAATGATATCATAAATAGGACTGGTGGAATTATGTCACACATGCAGTTAACAAAAATATATGGAGATATCTGCTCTTTCCAAAATTACAACCAACTGATTGAAGCATTACCGCAAAAATGGAGGAGGCAAGTGGAAAGGGAGAAGGTAAGGAACTTGTCTGTCGACCCTGCAGTAAAGACCAAAATTGGCTAAAGAAAATTGTGATCAATAATAAAGTATACCAGTTTAATTTAAGGACCAAAAATTTGACAGCTGCACCATACAGGTTGCAAAATAGTTGGGAGGAGATTTTTGTTGTAACGATTCCACGACACATGGTTTATGAACTGATACACAAAACGACCCCGGATTCAAAACGTAGAGTTTTTCAATTTGAATTATTATACAGAGTTCTCGCAACCAATAGAATGTTATATAATGGGGATACAACCATCCCAGCTGTGCAGATTTTTCTGTTAAGAGACAATCATGAGATCACTTGTTTTGGTAGTCCCCATATGTAGCTTGTTTTTGGTTGCAAAAAGAAAAGTCTTAGTCAATCGATCAATATAATAATAATAATACTCAGCAAAGGTGTTTATCTTTAATTCACAATCTGTAGAAACTATGAGATTAGAAAGGTTCAGAACWTTTATGAAACATCACAGCTGACTGTGGAAAAATATGTGGCAGCTAGAAATCAAAACTTGATTGTCTTCAGAGATAGATGAGAGGGGTTGAGGGTAGCTAAAGGCTGGAACTAAAAACAAACAAAAGATAACTACGGTAAAATATACTGTCTGTGAAATGTATATAGTATGTATAAGCTGGAAGTGAAAGCCCAAGTATTGTTGTCTATTAGTTTACTCCAATTAGGGGAAGGGTGTTAGGGTTAGGGAAAAATAATAAAGAAGGAAAATATATTTAAAATAATATATATGGGGGATTGGAAATTATGCAGACAATTACATTGATAGAAGCCACAATCTATCTGCAATATTAACGCTGATCTACCCTATACAGCAAATAAGGGTGTTTTTTGTCACCCAAAAAGTTGAGTGACGAGCGTTATTCATGCAGAGTTATAACGCTCGTTCACGCGCACACAGTTTTAKGACAGGACTGATTTATACTGAACAAAAATATAAACGCAAAATGCAACAATTTCAACGATTTTACTGAGTTACAGTTCATATAAGGAAATCAGTCAATTGAAATCAATTCATTAGGCTCGAATCTATGGATTTCACATGACTTGGGCAGCCATGGGTGGACCTGAGAGGGCACAGGCCCATCCACTTGGGAGCCAGGCCACCCATTGGGGAGCAAGGCCCAGCCAATCAGAATTAGTTTTTCCCCCACCAAAGGGCTTTATTACAGACAGAAATACTCCTCAGTGTCATCAGCTACCTGGGTGGCTGGTCTCAGACGATGGTGAAGGTGAAGACGCCGGATGTGGATGTCCTGGGCTGGCGTGGTTACACATGGTCTGCGCTTGTGAGGCCGGTTGGACGTACTACCAAATTCTCTAAAACGACGTTGGAGGCGGTTTATGGTAGAGAAATGAACAATCAATTCTCTGGCAAAGTTCTGATGGACATTCCTGCAGTCAGCATGCCAATTGCATGCTTCCTCAAAACTTGAGACATCTGTGGCACTGTGTGGTGTGACAAAACTGCACAAAAACTGCATAAAAGTGGCCTTTTAACACCTGTCAAGTCGATGGATTTTCTTGCCAAAGGAGAGATACTCACTAACAAGGATGTAAACAAATTTGTGCACAAAATTTGAGCGAAATAAGCTTTATCGGCATATGGAACATTTCTGGGATCTCTTTCATTCGGGTAATGAAACATTGCATCAACACTTTACATGTTGCGTTTATGTTTTTGTTCAGTATATAACGAGAAACATGCGCCAAATTTACAAAACCCAACATTTTTGTGCATGCAGTCTTTTCAGTAATAGTTTAAAATGTATGCAGCGTTTATAAATATAACCGTATACCCTGGTATGGTATGAATGTATGAAATCCTAGATACCGCCCAACCCTATTGTGGTTTAGGGTGAAGTTGCCCCTAGATGCTGGCTGATGTTGGGTCAGTCTCGCATTTCCCCACTAATGGTTAAGGTTAGGATTGGGGGAGGGAAACTGATCCTAGATCTGAACCTAGGGGAAACTTCACCCTGGAGTGTTCAATGCAACAAACAATAGAAAATGTCTGACAATACGGCATTTTCACGTTTTTTTCTCTCTCTTTACCCCTCTCATAGCCAGCATTGGACATAAGACTGAAGGTATGAGACTTGTGTCTGAGACCTGAAGACTTGCGTTAGCTCCCCAGCTAATGCCTATGCTTTAGCTCAGCAGGCTAACAAAGTCTTGTGTCATGTAGGAAACCCAGGTTCGAACATGGGTTGGTCACATGTTGMTCACATGTTGGTCAAATGTGCACAGTGTGTATATCTCGGTGTATTAACCTGTGTGTGTGTGTGTGTGTAGGAGCCCAACAGCAGCCACCCCACCCTGATTACTCTGAAGGTAGACCCAGATGGATTCTTCCTTTACTGGACTGGTGGGGCCAACATGGTAAGTCTATTCTTTTCTCTCTTTCTCTTTCMTGCATGATAGTTACTCACTCTCTACATTTACATTTTAGTAATTTATAGCAGACACTCTTATCCYGAGCCTGGTCCCCATGGCTATGTAATTGAGATTTGGCACTTTGAAATGTTACATGTATAACCTTATAAGTAGAGGAGAACTCCTTTCTCTTGTTATGCCTGTCTTCATCTTTCCCTTATCATCCCCCTGTTCTAACTCTTGCACCTCCTCCCTTCTTTAACTTAAACAAAAAATCTCCCACCTTCCCTAACATGGTGGGTCCTAGGCTTAGGCGATATACTGTTTATACTGTATACCAGGGTATTTCAAAATACCGACCATTAGAGCAGTGACAGTCTTGGAACTTTAGGTTATGGTAATTGGCCAGGTCAATTGGGAGGTGGCAGGGTGGGGGTACCTGGCACGCATAGAAGGCTAGGTAGGCCTACTTCTATGTGTGCCCAGGCCTCCGCCACCCCCCCCAATTGAAACAAGCCATTCCACTTCGTTATTATCATGACATTTCATTATGATTGTTCAGGTTATTACTTAAATCAACAAATTGAAGAAATGTCAGGTTGGAGAGGATCTGTTGCTTTTTCGTATTGACAGAACATTAATTGAGTCAAAAATAAAGATATAGGCCTATGCCTACCTTGTCCTTGTCTGTTGGCTTTTCTGTATATAATTGTTTTTAATGCAGATCCTATTTCGACGCACAAAACCATTAAAATGAAGTCTGATGGGTTGTCTCCCACTTTTCCGAAATATTCGCATAACGTCACAAATCCTGCTGCTTTTGTCATTTTATGGCAGTGGCATTCATAGCCGCAGGAAGTTCTACAGACCAATATTTTTTTTTACCCGCGCTACAGATGGCTATTTAGGTCTGCTAATACAGGACTAGTAAAAACAGTGCACTACTTTAGTGGAAAAACCTTTTAAATTTTTTTTTTATGTATTTTTTTATCAGTATTTATTTATTTTCAGGGGGTGCTGCAGCACTCTCAGCACCCATACTTCCTGCAGCTATGGTGACATTGACATTTCTTCTTCAAAGAGAGGGATGCCATAATCAGATAAATAATGTAGCCTAAACTACTGAAAACAGGCCTTTTACAAGATTAAATCATCATCAGATAATGAATAGACAAGGAATGTATAAAGGGGACAGCTATGCTATAGTATGAAGATTAAGTTGACAATCATTCAAATGGAAACAAATACACGCAACATGTCCATAGGCTATTTATCAGCAACGCTGATTATAGAGGGGGAGAGTGTTGCATTTTTTTCCACAATACTGTGATGAACTATTATAATAAAAAAATTGACATCGTTGACTAACTGTTTGAGGTGAAGAAAAAATGACTGAGAAGCCCAGCTGGGCACTTTCCTACATTTAACATTTGCGAGAAGTAGGCTAGGTAGGCCTACTTCTATGCGTGCCCAGGCCCCTGTGCTCCATCAACATTAACAGAACAGAGAAACCAGACACGCTTATTGCTTACATGCAGTGCCTAAATTATGGTATGAAATAAACCAAAACTATGTTTCCACTCTGAGAATGAGAACGGTACATTTCTTTAATGAATATATATATCTATTAACAGACATGTAACCAAGTAATATGGATAAATGGTAAATTGCCTGTTTTACAAACAGTAGGCTACCACATGGGCATTCATAAAAGTGCATTGCGGCCGACACTGTAGACTATAGCGTAGGCTACCATTATACTTTGCGGGGATAGGAGGTCAGCAATTTTTTGGGACTCACCTAGGGCAGCATATCGGCCAGGACTGGGCTTGATCAGCATTGATTAGTCTATAAATTAAGAAAAGATTCCATATCAAATTACACAATGCCAGGTTGGAGAGGATTGGCGCATTGTCCATTCGACACAACATTAGCGCATTATAGGCCTCAGAGCCAGAACATTGTTTAAAAGAAAGTCCACACATCTTTTCAGTTCGCTGCAGCTAGCGACTGGAACGAGCTGCAAAAAACACTCAAACTGGACAGTTATATCTCCATCTCTACATTCAGACTCAATCATGGACACTTACTGACACTTGTGGCTGCTACGTGTGGTGTATTGTTGACTTTTCCTATTTGCCTTTGTGCTGTTGTCTGTACCCAACAATGTTTGTACCATGTTTGTGCTACTACGATGTTGTGTTGCTACCATGTTGTTGTCATGTGTTGCTGCKATGCTGTGTTGTCTTAGGTCTCTCTTTATGTAGTGTTGTGGTGTCTCTCTTGTAATGATGTGTGTTTTGTCCTACCTTTTTTTAATCCCCCATCCCTGCTAGGCCACTGCTTATAACGATAAGAAATCTAAGATGTAAATTCCAAATGTTCAACTGGGTGGTTTGAGCCCTGAATGCTGATTGGCTGAAAGCCGTGGTATATCAGACTGTGTACCATGGGTATGACAAAAAAAAAAAAATAATAATTTTTAAAAGCGCCCCTTCGCTAATACCATATGCCCCGGGATGGTACAGAAACGGTATGATGGTATGAAAATCTGTTTACCGCCCAACCCTGGTGGGTCCTCTCTTTTTCTATCTCTCTGTGTCTAGTATGGTGAGTTCTTCCTTCTCTCGCTTTCTTTTTTTCTCTCCCTCTCTCTAACTCTCTCTCTGTCTAACATGAGTCCTCTCGCTCGCTCTCTCTTTTA
This sequence comes from Salvelinus sp. IW2-2015, assembly GCF_002910315.2. Lineage (NCBI taxonomy): Eukaryota > Metazoa > Chordata > Actinopteri > Salmoniformes > Salmonidae > Salvelinus > Salvelinus sp. IW2-2015. Next base: position 17,754,873 of record NC_036840.1, on the reverse strand, counting down.
CACACAGACACAGTCGTGTACAACTAACCTTGCGGGGACACAAAATTCAGTCCAATTCAAAATCCTATTTTCCCTAACACTAACCTTAACCTTAACCCTAACTCTAAACCTAGCCCCTAACCCTAGCTCCTAACCACAACCATAGCCCCTAACCCTAAAACTAACCCTAGCTCCTAACCCTAACCCTAAACGTAATTCTAACACTAATTTTAACCTTAACCCTAAACCCCATAGAAATAGCATTTGACCTTGTGGGGACTAACAAAATGTTCCCAGTTGGTCAAATTGTTGTTTGTTTGCTATTCTTGTGAGGACTTCTGGTCCCCACAAGTATAGTTAAACACGTCCACACACACACCCACTCTGTCAATTCCTGATGTTGTTGTCCTTCTCTCCTCATTAGTACAGACAGTGGGGTTGCATCCCAAATTGCACCATATTCCCTATATAGTGCACTACGTTTCACCAGAACCGTGTAGTAAAGTAATGCACTATAAAGGGGACCATTTGGGACTGAGCCTTAGCCAGTTGGTCATGTGAATGAGGGCATGGATCGAATCAAATTTCAGGCCCCAAATTAAATAAACACTTCCCTCATCCCCCTCTCCCTCTATCAATATCTCTGTCTCTTTCTCCCCCTCTCTCCCCCTTTATCTCTGTCTCCCTGCCACCCTTCTTTCTCTCTCTCTCCTTGTTCTCACTCTCTTTGCCTTTTTCACTCTTTTTCATCACACATTTTTTGTAGCGCTCCGTCTCTCGATCTCTTCCTCTACCCTTCCTCTCTCTCTGTCTCTCTCTCTGTCTGTCTTTTTCCGCTGTGTATTTACTCTAAAGGCATTTATGGAATGGCGTGTTAATACTGTGCAGTTAGGGGTGTGTGCGCGTGTTTGCGCGCGTGTGTGTATTTGCGCGTGTGAGCCCTATCTGTGTTTACTGTGTCTGTGTGTCTGTGTGTGTGTTCTCTAGTAGGACACTAGGCCAGCCCTAGCCCACGGGCTGTCGTTGACACTGTTTAGTGACAGGGTTAGAATGCCCCAGGGAAGGAGAAATGGAGGCTGCATCCCAAATGGCACCTTATTCCCTAGTTAGTGTACTACTTTTGACCAGGTTCCATAGGGAAATGAAGGCTTTGAGTACCAAATGGCACACTAATCCCTATATAGTGCCTTACTTTTGAAACTATTGCACTTTATAGGGAATAGAGTGCCTTTTGGGACGAAGTCAGTCTAAAAGGACTTATGAGGATAGAACTGTGAAGCTATGAGTGGAATATGCTATTATTAAAATTCATTATTTTTTTTATTAATTAATTAATCTGCTATTATATCTAGATGACATGGCTATAATTGCTACATCCAATAATAATCTGTTTTACATATGTCTCTACAATAACCATGACCAGAAGTACAGGAAGGTCAAATTACACGTCCATGAATTCTTCACTTCTCCCTGGCCAGGTCGCAATTGTAAATGAGAACYTGTTCTCAATTTGCCTACCTGGTTAAATAAAGGTGAAATAAATAAAAATAAATAAAAACTATTGTTTAATCTCTCACCCTCTCTTCCCTCTCTCCTTTCTTCTTTTTACTCCTCCAGTKAATATCGTCCCAGTAAGTCACCTTTCCTCTGACTTCTCTCCATCTCTCCTCCCTCCCTTCCTCTTTTCTTGTTATTGAAAAACAACTCCACCCTCTATTCTTCTTCTATCCCTCTATCAATCTCTTTCTTATTTTAGGGTCTATTCTCATTGACAAGAATTAAGGAGAATTTTGAGATATTCTCGCGAGGTATCGATTTGAGAGACATTACTGTAATGTGAACTTGTGTATTTCGCACATCTCTAACGCTACTTCTGGAGGTCTTCCACGACARTCACCTGACAGTTGCCCCCCTCTAAGCAGGGCAGTGAAAACAAAATTGTTTAGTTGAGCCCAACATTGATACAGTAAAAATACTAATAGCAGAGCAATGTTTTTGAAACAGCTGAAATGTATAGACATTTTCAATATATTTGAGACTTGTTTTATTGAGTTTTCACCTGAAATTGCAGGACCAGCCTGTTACATTCTGAAATTGTCACCAGGGGGATTATAAACATTTTCAATCGCAATTTTGCGCTTACCTCATATAATGACTTTCAGGATTTTGATCAAATGAAGCTAGGTTTGGTCTAAGGTAACTTTAATACGCTAAAACTGTACTTTTATATTCCTGTGATAGGGGGAAAACGTTCATGTTTGATATGCTAACGTAAGCTGTGTTATTGTCTTGCAAGCTACATTTAGCTAGCTAATGCATCTACGAACGATTAAATAAACAATTTATTTGTCTGCACATGTGAATGGTTGCATTATTCAAGAGTGTAATATGGTTTGGTTGCATTATTCAAGATCGTTGCTAGCTAATATGTTTTATAGGGAAAGATGCTCACATTGTTGAATAGTTTGCAAGCTTACTGGCTAGTCAGGGGCTACTGTGATAGAGCTGCAGATCAAGAATGTCACATTGCCAGCCACAATTAAAGGTAAGGCAAGGATGTAATGTAAATTGAAAAGTTTATATACATATTATGTAAATTGTCATTTCGTCACGCTGCCTCTCCTTAAATGTTCGTCAGTGAGAATAGCCTCTTTGAGGTAAAGGTTGACTTAGGTGTTTCTATAGAAGAGAAGATTAGCAGGACTATTCTTTTGTTATTATTTTCTTCCTCCATCTATCCCCTCACCATTTTTCCTCCTCTCAATCTCCCTTTTGCTTGCAGGTATATCCCTTTTATATTAGTGGCACATTTGTGGGGGGTGTTAAATTATAGGAGCTGTTTGCATTACAAATTAAGGTGTTAAATGATGGAAGTGTTCATGAATTTACCTGCAAAAATGCAGAGACCAATGTACTATATTTTCATTACAGGGTCTGAAAATGRAAGAATCATGACTAAGTCTTCAGGTGGCTTTAATTTTGGCATGTTTTTTACTCCGGGTAAATGGAAGTAGGCATGGCAAATTAGTGGGATCTTTGTCTGAGTATGAAAGGTTGGATGTTTTTTTATTTATATTTTATTTTTACCGTTATTTTACCAGGTAGTTGACTGAGAACACGTTCTCATTTGCAAGCAACGACTGGGGAATATGTACAGGGGAGAGGAGGGGGATGAAATGAGCCAATTGTAAACTGGGGATTATTAGGTGACCGTGATGGTTGAGGCCAGATTGGGAATTTAGCACAGGACACCGGGGTTAACACCCTACTCTTACAATAAGTGCCATGGGATCTTAATGACCTCAGAGAGTCAGGACACCCGTTAACGTCCCATCCGAAAGACGGCACCCTACACAGAGCAGTGTCCCCAATCACTGCCCTGGGCCATTGGGATCTTTGTTTAGACCAGAGGAAAGAGTGCCTCCTACTGGCCCTCCAACACCACTTCCGCAGCCACCTGGTCTCCCATCCAGGGACTTGACCAGCGACAACCCTACTTAGCTTCAGAAGCAAGCCAGCAGTGGTTATGCAGGGTGGTATGTTACCATGTTACCATGGTTTACACAGGCATTGTGGGTAGGACACATGGAACAGATGTGATCGTACTTCGTAACTCTCTTGCATTGTGTTTTTAAAGAAAGGACTGTCCAGCCAGCGATCCCAGTTGATTGGTGTTTATTCTGATGATAGACACAAGGAAGCACATTAGATATGCAGGACAACAGTATGTTGATGCTGTAGATTTGTGATTAGCCTGTTTGTATTGAAATACTGTGAATTAGCAGGGAGCTAATGCAACAATTACAATTATGGGAGGTGCAACTCAATATTAGGAAGGTGTTCCTAATGTTTTGTATAGTGTGTGTGTGTGTGTGTGTGTGTGTGTGTGTGTGTGTGTGTGTGTGTGTGTGTGTGTGTGTGTGTGTGTGTGTGTGTGTGTGTGTGTGTGTGTGTGTGTGTGTGTGTGTGTGTGTGTGTGTGTGTGTTTTTTGTGTGTGTGTGTGTGTGTGTGTGTGTGTAATATATACTGAACAAAAATATAAATGTAAAGTGTTGGTCCCATGTTTCAAAAGTTTAAATAAAAGATCCCAGAAATGTTCCATATGCACAAAAAGCTTATTTCTCTCAAATTTTGTGCACAAATTTGTTTACATTCCTGTTAATAAGCATTTCTCCTTTGCCAATATAATCCACCCACCTGACAGGTGTGGCATATCAAGAAGCTGATTAACAACGTCTTAGGGCTAGGCCCCTTTTTTCTCAATTTCCGCCTGACTGACGTGCCCAAAGTAAACTGAAGCCAGGATATGCATATAATTGGTACCATTGGAAAGAAAACACTTTGAAGTTGTGTGTGTAGAAATATTAAAATAATGTAGTAGACTATAACACAATAGATATGGTAGGAGAAAATCCAAAGGAAAARCAACCAGATTTTTTCTTTGTTGAGATACCATGGTCTTACAATGGAAAATATAGGGCCATACTGAATTCTAGCTCCCAGGATGCAATTCCTATGGATTCCACAGGGTGTCAGCAGTCTATGTTCAAGGTTTCAGGCTTGTAACTTCCAAAATGAAAAATAAATATCAGCTTTAGTACAGGGACAGTCTTGGAAATTCGTGTTTGGGTGCGCGATGAAGACAAGACGCACCTGCTTAAATGGGTTTCCTATTGAACATACTTCTTTCCATAAGAAATATTATAGTTTGATTACATTTTAGGGTATCTGAGGACTGAATAGAAATGTATTTTGACTTGTTGAAACAAAGTTTAGGGGTAGATTTTTGGATTCTTTTCTCTGCATGTTGAACGAGTGGATTACTCAAATCGATGGTGCCAACTAAACAGAGTTTTTGGGATATAAAGAAGGATTTGATCTAACAAAACAACACTACACGTTATAGCTGGGATCATTTGGATGACAAATCAGAGGAAGATTTTCAAAAAGTAAATGAATATTTCATCGCTATTTGTGAATTTATGAAACCTGTGCCAGTGGAAAAATATTTTGATTTGGGYCGCCGTCCTCAAACAATTGCATGGCATGCTTTCGCTCTATTAGCTACTGTAAATCGGACAGTGCAGTTAGATTAACAAGAATTTAAGCTTTCAACCTATATAAGACACTTGTATGTACCAAAATGTTTAATATCCATAATTTTTATGGTTATTTATTTGAATTGCGCGCCCTCCAGTTTCACCGGAAGTTGTCCCACTAGCGGGACGCCTATCAATGTTAAACAGCATGATCAGTACACATGTCCCCCATATGCTGAGCACATGTTGGCTGCTTTTCCTTCACTCTGCGGTCCGACTCATCCCAAAACATCTCAATTGGGTTGAGGTCGGGGGATTGTGGAGGCCAGGTCATCTGATGCAGCACTCCATCACTCTCCTTCTTGGTAAAATATCCCTTACACAGCCTGGAGGTGTGTTAGGTCAAGTTCCTGTTGAAAAACTAATTATAGTCCCACTAAGCACAAACRCGATGGGATGGCGTATCACTGCAGAATGCTGTGGTAGCCATGCTGGTTAAGTGTGCCTTGAATTCTAAATAAATCACAGTGTCACCAGCAAAACACCCCCACATKATAACACCACCACCTCCATGCTTTACGGTGGGAAATGCACATGCGGAGATCATCCGTTCACCCACACCACGTCTCAAAAAGACACAGCGTTTAGAACCAAAAATGTCCAATTTGGACTCCAGACCAAAGGACACATTTCCACCGGTCTAATGTCCATTGCTCGTGTTTCTTAGTCCAAGCAAGTCTCTTCTTCTTCTTGGTGTCCTTTTAGTAGTGGTTTATTTGCCATGAAGGCCTGATTTAGTCTCCTCTGAAAAGTTGATGTTGATGTGTCTGTTATTTGAACTCTGTGAAGCTGCAATTTCTGAGGCTGGTAACTCTAATAAACTTATCCTCTGCAGCAGAGGTAACTCTGGGTCTTCCATTTCTGTGGCGGTCCTCATGAGAGCCAGTTTCATCATATCGCTTGATGTTTTTTGCGACTGCACACACAGTTGTTTTTCTTCGTATTGACTGACTTTCTTGTCTTAAAGTAATGATGGACTGTCGTTTCTGTTTGCTTATTTGAGCTGTTCTTTTCCATACTATGGATTTGGTCTTTTACCAAATAGGTCTATCTTCTGTATACCCCCCTACCTTGTCACAGCACAACTGATTTGATCAAATGCATTYAGAAGGAAAGAAATTGTCACACCCTGATCTGTTTCACCTGTCTTTGCGCTTGTCTCCGCCCCCCTCCAGGTGTCGCAAATCTTCCCCATTATCCCCAGTGTATTTATACCTGTGTTCTCTTGTTTGTGTGATGCCAGTTCGTTTTGTTTCGTAAAACCTACCAGTGGTTTTCCCCTTGCTCTAGTTCCTGGTTTCTAGTTTTTCCCGGTTTTGACCTTTCTGCCTGTCCTGACTGTGAGCCTGCCTGCCGTTTTGTACCTTGCCACACCACACTGGATTATTGACCCCTGCCTGCTTTGACCCTGAGACTGCCTGCTGTTCTGGACCTTTTGAACCCTATCTGGATTACTGAGCTCTGCCTGCCATTGARCTGTCGTTTTGCCTGCCCCTGTATTAGTAATACACTTTTGTTACTTTGACACTGTCTGCATCTGGATTTTGCCTGAAATGTGATAGAAATTCCACAAATTAACAAGGCACACCTGTTAATTGAAATGCATTCCAGGTCACTACCTCATGAAGCTGGTTGAGAGATTGCTAAGAGTGTGCAAAGCTGTCATAAAGGCAAAGTGGCTATTTGAAGAATCTCAAATCTCAAATATATTTTGTTATGTTTAACACTTTTTTGGTTACTACATGATTCCATAAGTGTTATTTCATAGTTCTGATGTCTTCACTATTATTCTACAATGTAGAAAATAGTAAAAAAAAAAAAAAAACCTTTAGGTAGGTTTTCTAAAACTTTTGACCGGTAGTGTGTGTGTGTGATATATATATATATATGTATATGTAGTGCATTCGGTAAGTATTCAGACCCCTTGACTTTTTCCACATTTTGTTCCATCCTTATTCTAAAATGTATTAAAGTACAACATTTCCTCAAGAATCTGCGCACAATACCCCATAATGACAAAAACAGGTTTTTAGAAATGTTTGCAAATATATTAAAAATAAAAAACAGAAATCACTTATTTACCTAAGTATTCAGATCCTTTGCTACTGTGGGACCTGTCTATATAAGGTCCCACAGTTGACAGTGCATGTCAGAGCAAACACCAACCCATGAGGTCAAAGGAATTGTCTGTAGAGCTCTGAGACAGGATTGTGTCGAGGCACCGATCTGGGAAAAGGTACCAACAATTTTCTGCAGCATAGAAGGTCCCAAGAACACACTGGCCTCCTTCATTCCGTGCTTCTACACCTGCATTGCTTGCTGTTTGGGGTTTTAGGCTGGGTTTCTGTACAGCACTTTGTGACTTCAGCTGATGTAAGAAGGGCTTTATAAATACATTTGATTGAAATTTGATTGATTCTTAAATTGAAGAAATTTGGAACCACTAAGACTCTTCCTAGATCTGACCACCCGGCCAAACTGAGCAATCAAGGGAACAGGGCCTTGGTCAGCGAGGTGAGGGAGGTGACCAAGAACCCGGTGACTCTGTCAGAGCTCTAGAGTTCCTTTGTGTAAATGGGAGAACCTTCCAGAAAGACAACCATCTCTGCAGCACTCCACCAATCAGGCCTTTATGGTAGAGTGGCCAGACGGATGCCACTCCTTAGTAAAAAGCACATGACAGCCCTATTGGAGTTTTCCAAAAGGCACCTATAGGACTCTCAGACCATGAGAAACAAGATTCTCTGGTCAGATAAAACCAAGATTGAACTCTTTGACCTGAATGCCAAGCGTCTGGAGGAAACCTGGAACCATCCCTACGGTGAAACATGGTGGTGGCAGCATCATGCTGTGGGGATGTTTTTCAGCGGCAGGGACTGGTGCACTAGTCAGGATCAAGAGAAAGATGAACAGAGCAAAGTACAGAGAGATCCTTGATTAAAACCTGCTTCATAGCGCTCAGGACCTCAGACTGGGACGAAGGTTCACTTATCATCAGGACAACGACCCTAAGCCCACAGCCAAGCCAACACATGAGTGGCTTCGGGACAAGTCTCAATGTCCTTGAGTGTCCCAGCCAGAGCCCGGACTTGAACCCGATCYAACATCTCTGGAGACACTTCAAAATAGCTGTGAAGCAAAGCTCCCCATCCAACCTGACAGAGCTTGAGAGGATCTGCAGAGAAGAATGGGAGAAAGTCCCCAAATACAGGAATGCCAAGCTTGTAGCGTTATACCCAAGAAGACTTGAGGCTGTAATCGCTGGTTTTGCTTCGTCATTATGGGGTATTGTGTGTAGATTTTTTTTCCTCCCCCTCATCAATTTAAGCAATTTTAGAATAAGGGTGTAACGTAACAAAATGTAGAAAAAGTCAAGGGGTCTGAATACTTCCCGAATGCACTGTATTTCCAAAACATTTCTACCATCAACAGCACACTTCACCATAGGGATGGTGTCAGATTTCCTCACACCCCTTGACTTTTCCACATTTTCACACCCCCTTGACTTTTTCCAAAGTGGAATTAAAATGGATTGAATTCTCATTTGTTGTCTAAGATCTACACAACATACTCTAATTTCTAAGTGGAACAAAAATTCAAACATTTGTAAATAATGATTTAAAAATCAAACACATATCTTGATAAGTATTCAACGCCCTGAGTCAATACATGTTTGAATCACCTTTGGCAGCYARTACAGCTATGAGTCTTTCTGGGTAAGTCTCTAAGAGCTTTGCACACCTGGATTGTACAATATTTGCACATTATTATTTTTTAAATGATTCATGCTCTGTCAAGTTGGTTGTTGATCAGTGTTAGACAGCCATTTTCAYGTCTTGCCAAATTCACAGTTTTCTTGGTAAGCTTCTCCGGTGTAGATTTGGACTTATGTTTTAGGTGATTGTTCTGCCGAAAGATGAATTTGTCTCAGTGTCCGTTGGAAAGCAGACTCAACCAAGTTTTCCTGTAGGATTTTTCCTGTGCTTAGCTTTATTCCATTTATTTTWATGTTAAAAAAACAACTCCCTTGTCCTTGCCGATAACAAGCATACCCATAACATGATGCATCCACCACCATGCTTGAAAATATGAAGAGTGGTTGGATTTGTCCAAAACATAATGGACATAAAGCTAATTTCTTTGCCACATTTTTTGCAGTATTACTTTAGTGCCTTGTTGAAAACAGGATGCATGTTTTGGAATATTTTTATTCTGTACAGGCTTCCTTCTTTTCACTCTGTCATTTAGGTTAGTATTGTGGAGTAATAACTACAACGTTGTTGATCCATCCTCAGTTTTCTATCACAGCCATTAAACTCTGTAACCATTTTAAAGTCACCTTTGGCCTCATGATGAAATCCCTGAGCGGTTTCCTTCCTCTCCGGCAACTGATTCAGCAAAACCGACTGTATCTTTGTAGTGACTGGGTGAAAATAATCCACCATCCAAAGTGTAATTAATAACTTCACCATGCTCAAATTGATAATCAATGTCTGCATTTTGTTTTTTACCCATCTACCAATAGGTGCCCTTCTTTGTGAGGCATTGGAAAACCTTCCTGGTCTTTGTGGTTGAATCTGTGTTTGAAATTCACTGCTCGACTGAGGGACCTTACATATCATTGTATGTGTTGAGTACAGAGATGAGGTAGTCATTAAAAAATCATGTTAAACACTATTATTGCACACAGAATGATTCCATGCAACTTATTGTGTGATTTATTAAGCACATTTTTACTGCTGAGCTTATTTAGGCTTGCCATAACAAAGGGATTGAATACTTATTGACTGATGACATTTCAGCTTTTCAGTTATAATTAATTTGTACAAATGTCTTAAAACATAATTCCACTTTGACATTATGGGATATTGTGTGTAGGCCAGTGTAACAACATTTCAGTTTAATACTTTTTTAATTCAGGCTGCAACTGAAAAAAATCACGTTTTGTTGTTACCGCCTGAACTTAAAATGGATTAAATGAAATTCCATAATGTCAAAGTGGAATAATGCTTTTCAAAATGTATGCATATACATTTTAAATGAAAAGCTGATATGTCTTGAGTCAGTAACCAATACATTTACTTTAATACAAAGTGTTATGTTTGGGTCAAATCCAACACAACACATCACTGAGTACCTAACCACTCTTCATATTTTAAAGCATGGTGGTGGCTGCATCATGTTATCAAATCAAATGTTATTGGTCACATGCAGATGTTATTGTGGGTTTAGCTAAATTCTTGTATTCTTAGCTCCAAACAGTGCAGTGGTATCTAACAGTGCAGTAGTATCTAAAAATGATTCACAACAATACACACAAATCTAAAAGTAAAAMAATGAATTAAGAAATATAGAAATATTAGATTGAGCAATATACATATAAGACATATAAGATGAGTAAAGCAGTATGTAAACATTATTAAAGTGACTAGTGTTCCATTATTAAAGTGGCCAGTGCAGGGTTGRGTAAACGGGTGGAAGCTGGAAAGGACTAGGGAGTTTTTTTAAAGGATAAAAATAAAAGCACAGGCAAAATTCTAGAGGAAAACATGGTTCKGTCTGCTTTCCAACGGACACTGGGAGATAATGCACCTTTCAGCAGGACAATAACCTTAAAACAGCAAATACACTTGAGTTGCTTACCAAGACAACATTGAATGTTCCTGAGTGGCCGAGTTAAAGTTTTGACTTCAATCGGCTGCCTAGCAATGACGAACAACCAACTTGACAGGGCTTGAATGAATGTGAATGTTCTGGGAACATTCACAGAACCAATTTTAATTTGCTGGGTTGACTGTTGAAGATGACAAAGGATCATTAAAGTTTTTCCTGATTAGTTTATTCCAAAGTGGACAATCCCTTTTGACTGTAGCGAGCTTCATGCGGCCTAAGCTTAGTGMCTGCATGGCTTCATCCAGGTGGATGCTACATGTTTTTCGGAGGGCTTTACCAAGGAGTCTACGACTGGGGATGGCAAGAGTTGACCTGACTTATGACTTTTTACCCCCCTGAATCATCTGACCATCGTTTTCCCCCCTGCTCAACCCTTCATCTGGGCCTCAGTCGAAAGAGGCGTGGAAGGTGCAGGTGAGGAAGGTGCACATGGAGTGTGGATCAGACCCAGGATGTGATCTGTTGTACTTGCTCCTGTCTCTGTGGATGACTTTGGAAGATCATCCACCCAGAACTGTCAAAAGGCTAACTGAAATGTAATTTTTTTCTGTTATGAGAGCATCTTTGAGATTCTTGCTGTAGTTACTTTTTTGGGGGGCGGCAGGTAGCCTAGTGGTTAGAGCGTTGGACTAGTAACCGAAAGGTTGTAAGATCGAATCCCCGAGCTGACAAGGTAAAAATCTGTCGTTCTGCCCCTGAACAAGYCAGTTAACCCACTAGGCTGTCATTGAAAATAATAATTTTTTCTTAACTGACTTTTCTAGTTAAATAAAGGTGAAAAAGTGCTATACGAATTAAATCTATTATATATTATAACTTGTTTAATATTCCATGTCCAAATTATTAGCACTGAGTGATTTAACCAATTTTTTGTTTGTATTTTCTTGGTTATTAAACAACTAATTGACCGATGTCTGTTCAATTACTTGAATTCCATTTTTTTTATTGTGAGCCCAACGAGCCATTTCTCTAGAGAGAAATCAAATKATTGAAGAGCGAAATGTTGTCAAGAACTATATGGGACGATGGGCTGAAGAGAGTTAAATATTCAACCTAGTTCAGTGCAGAAACGTGGTAATTAACTACAATGACCATAATTCATTGAGACAGTTTTTTTCCTGGCTCGAACACAGATGGATACACTTTTACTCCTGCAACAGTATATGCTGCTGAATGAGAGAGGAATGTAGACAACAGTGGCGGTTGGTGACGTTTAAGATTAGGGAGGAGAATATTTTTTTTATAAGCATGGCCTTATTTCTATTACAGCATATTGGATGACTGTCATTCATATTCCAGCTCAATGTAACATCGATAGGTTTAGGCTACTATATGATATCCGAATTTTCCCAACCTGAGGTTGCTACAACCTAGCCTATGAATTACAGATTACAACGTAGGTGCACAGGTCGAGAATTTTTTTTGAGTAGTCAAGTTGACAGACAGTGACACATTCGATACCGCCTTGCACATAACTGATCTAGGGTGTAATCATTAGTCCAACAGTTGCAAACAAGAGTTTATATTGGACAAATAAAGGTATGTTTTTCCTGTTTAGTATTGTTTGCTTCCGTTTAAGATTTTTTTTTCAACAGAATTGGAGGAATGAATACACCCCTGCAATGAAAGTTCACTTTCATAGCCACCACATACAAACAGCATGATAATTTTGCTCATTGTATAATTCCTTCTCGCATCTACATGCTCTACTCCTCTCACCTTTTCCCTTGCATGTGGACTTATGTGCACAACACWTRAGCTGTCTGTGACCAGGCAAAAAAATATTTCTAAGCCAAACATTCATATTATAACCGCTAACATACAGCCTACATCYTTGTCACCATATTAGCTAACGTCATCGTCAACATAGCTACTATAACTAACGCGTTAGTAAACCTGCTACAATCATGCAGTACCATGTACAGCCAGCAAGCAGTTTAGCAGTTACACCAATGCTCCCCAATGGCAATATATTAGTAAAACCAAAAGCTTACCTCCTTAATTAAGGCTAGGTAAATAAAAATCTGTCGTTCTGCCCCTGAACAAGGCAGTTAACCCACTGTTCCTAGGCCGTCATTGAAAATAAGAATTTGTTCTTAACTGACTTGCCTAGTTAAATAAAGGTAAAATAATTTTTTTTTTTTTAAAGTACTTCGAAGAGTTCCAGTGMTGTGTTGGATAGTCATAGCCAGCTAGCTAACATAGCATCCCTCTGTTTGAGCAGGTTGTTTTAGTAGGCTAAACTAGCTAGCTACATTTGCCTTCTAGGCAGAGTTGCAAAGAAAAAAAACATATCTCTGACTGGCCAATAAACAGAAAAGATTAAGATGGACAAAAGAGCAGAGACACTGGACAGAGGAACTCTGCCTAGAAGGCCAGCATCCCGGAGTCGCCTCTTCACTGTTGACGTTGAGACTGGTGTTTTGCGGGTACTATTTAATGAAGCTACCAGTTGAGGACTTGTGAGCCGTCTGTCTCTCAAACTAGACACTCTAATGTACTTGTCCTCTTGCTCAGTTGTGCACCGGGGCCTCCCACTCCTCTTTCTATTCTGGTTAGAGCCAGTTTGTGCTGTTCTGTGAAGGGAATAGTACACAGCGTTGTAGGAGGTCTTCAGTTTCTTGGCAATTTCTCACATGGAATAGCCTTAATTTCTCAGTACAAGAATAGACGGACGATTTTCAGAAGAAAGGTCTTTGTTTCTGGCCATTTTGAGCCTGTAATCGAACCCACAAATGCTAATGCTCCAGATACTCAACTAGTCTAAAGAAGGTCAGTTTTATTCCTTCTTTAATTAGCACAACAGTTTTCAGCTGTGCTAACATAATTGCAAAAGGGTTTTCTAATGATCAATTAGCCTTTTAAAATGATAAACTTGGATTAGCTAACACAACGTGCCATTGGAACACAGGAGTGATGGTTGATGATAATGGGCCTTTGTACGCTTATGTAGATATTCCATTAAAAATCAACCGTTTCAAGCTACAATATTACAACATTAACAATGTCTACACTATATTTATGATCAATTTTATATTATTTTAATGGACAAAAAATTMGCTTTTCTTTAAKAAATAAGGACATTTCTAAGGGACCCCAAACTTTTGAATGGTAGTGTATATTATTTTCTGGAACCATTACATGCACCCACCTCATTGTTATTTAATTATTAGAGATATACAAATGTTTTTCTGACCCACCATGCATCATGTGAGGTGAAATGTGTATATTTTGGGATGTGTTTGACCTGACGAAGATCCGTTTCGGATCGAAACGTTGTCAATAAAGCAGTGAATTTGGAGCTTTAACAGTGTGCGGGCCTTCTTGTTTTATACTAGTATTCTTTATTAGCCCAGCACCTATGTTTTTAAGGATGTGCGTATGACCACAAACTTTTCTATAGTGTGCAGAAAGTAGCCCATCACAACTTTTTCCAACTGCTCTTTGTCGATAGCGCCTGTTAAATTCTGGGTCGCAAAGTTGAGAGCACTAACAACACATTTGCAGTTCTTCATGATATCTTAAAAAAAATCTGAGGTAGAAAGGATTATCAACACATACTGAGCCGCTCACGTTATAGACAGAAGCATGATACATGGCAGACCAATCCAAACTCCTTTCCCGACATGTCCAGCCCACTCATTATCTCAGCCAACCATGGCTAGCGGGAAGGTTCCTGTTGTTTTCTGTGGATAAACCATCTAGGCTCGTAATTTAAATGTTTTCTTCATATTTACAGATGGCATACACATTTGTTTTTAAGGCACATAAAAGTTCARGTTCCAGGAGGCTTTCTGCAAAAAAAAGCATTTTGATAGAAAATAAAATACACAAAAATACCTCTCCTGTGACGTAGTAGCGTGCGACATACGCCTTGCTTCCTGAAATGTGTCACATATACACAACTGAAATATTTTATTATTTACCAGTAATTTCCTATTTTTCTATGTAGATCTTTTCAATGGAATATCTTCAATATTTTAGGCTTCGGTGTTTCCATTCAAAAMATCTAAACATTTGAATGTCATTATTTCATAATGCATTTAATGTTTAAAAAAATTATCAAAACCGTGAAATGTTTTTATTAATCGAACCAAAACCAAACCAACCTCAAAAATTACTAATCGCTTAGCACTAACAATTTTCTCTCTCTCCCTTCCTGTCTGCCTCTCTCCCTCCTTACTTCCCATTCCTCTCTCCCTCCCTCTCCCTCAGGGCCATCTGGTTGTCATTAGTAGAGGAGAGCAGGCAACAAACTTCTTCTTTCTATAAACTGACGGATGACCCTCCCTCTCCCTCCTCCCTCCCTCCTCCCTCCCTCCCTCCCTCCCTCCCTCCCTCCCTCCTCCCTCCCTCCTCCTCCCTCTAGTTTCAGGGCTCATATGCAAAAGAGACCGTGGTTCAGCATTACTTCCTGGCTAAATAAAGGTTAAACTAAATTTCCCCACTTTCTCTTTCCCTCATTCTGTTCCATCAACTGCTGCATTTCAGCCTCCATTTCTCACTCTCCCTCTATTTTCTCTTTCTGTATCTCTCTCTTCTTTCTCTCCTGTCTCCCTCTTTCTCTCTCTCTTTCTAGCGTGGGAAACAGGGCAGGATGTTGTTCAGACAGAGAAGAGAGGGAGGTTTGGGGATTCTGGTGTGCCCAATTCTCCAACTCCCTTTTCACTCTCAGCATATCCCCTTTTCATCTCTCTCTCTCTCTCTCTGCCTCCTTTCCCTGTCTCCCTCTTTCCTCCCCTCTCTCTCCTCTCCTGTCCTCCTCCAGTGTTCTATCTCTGGCTGTCATGTTATCTCCAGGGTATTACTAAGTGTTAGTAGTAATAGTTATGGAGAGTGTGTTATTTGTGTGTCACTATAACCCGGAGGTGGGACCAGGTCATTGTTTTACAAGTCACAAGTAAGTCTCAAGTCTTAGCACTCAAGTCCCAAGTCAAGTCCCAAGTCAAGACAGGCAAGTCCGAGTCAAGTCTCAAGTCAAGACCGTCAAGTATCAAGTCAAGTCTCGAGTCCTAAACTTTGAGTTCCGAGTCCTAAACAAGTCATAATGTGCTCTTCACCAAATGTAATACCATTTCATATTTTAACAAGAGTAATAGTTAGTATATTACATTTACGCAAATCATGAATGCTTTTAAAAATATCTATATATTTATTACTTTCCAAATAATCGTTATATTTCCATGGAAATACATGGGTAGCCATGAGAAAGACCCCCACCCCCCAATTGTGATCGACTATCGAGCATGGCTATGGGGCGCAATCGGGTGATGTAGGCTTGTACACAATCGCCCAACCTTAACACACACACACACACACACTCTTTCTGTGTGYTTACAGTAGGCTAACGTATGTCAATGGTTTTAGGAACAGTAGGCAGGATTTAGGCTACCAACTGTCTAGCCAGTTGTAGCTCAATCTTGGGTGCAATGATCACGTTCCCGCACTGACTGACTGTGTGGAGGCTCATTGATTTAACGTTACGCTAGCCTACATGATACACTAGTAAAGTAATAAAATATATAGCTGTCGGCTATATTAGCCACGACTTATCGTTCTTTGTGCAGCTTCAAATGTCGAACAAAGTTGGAAATTGTTGCGCCTCCGTCTGTCATTTTCTTCCCGCATGTTTTGCAAGTTGCAATAAATCTTTTGTTGATACAGCTTCGTCTTTACATCTGAAAATAAACATTTTGGGTATCATCTTTCCAAGGSKTCCATCTGAATTCACCCGCCGACGTTCCTCTGCAACTTTTTCTSAGCTAGCACAATTTCATTGGCTACTGTCCAATTCAAACTGTAATCCGTTAAATGAAGAGTTGATGCACTGCACACTTTTTTTAATAGCATCATTTTTWATATTTGGGCTTGGGGAGGGTATCAAGTCCGGTCGAGTCATAAGGCTCAAATCCAAGTCAAGTCACGAGTCATTGGTGTTAAAGTCGAGTTGCAAGTCATCATATTTGTGACTGGAGTCTGACTCAAGTCCAAGTCATGTGATGTCTAGTCCACACCTCTGCTATAACCATATTGGCAGTGTCAGCAGTCATTAAGCCAGTTGAAGACTGAGGCTGCATCCCAAATGGCAACATTTTCACATGTTCCTTTGATGAGCCTTTTTGTCTGAAATTATAATCCATTGAGGATTTAGTTTGGATACACACACACACACACACACACACACGCGAACACACAATATACAGACATAGCTATGCCACCACATCACAACCACACACACCACACTACAACACACACAGCACTGACACAGCATATCACTACACACACACACACACACCACACACCACACACACCCAACACCACCAGTCACCACACACACACCTGATCTTTTGCTGGTCACTCTGTGGGATACACACCCAGGAAGGAGTGAGTGTGTTGGATGATATGTGACAGTTTCCCATTTCTATTTCCTCTCTCTCTCTCATTCCTTTCCTCATATGCTCTGTGTTCTCACAACACACACCACACATATAATATATATATTTTAAGACTCAAACATTTCAAAAGGCATGGATATCTGGACACTTGTGGATACAGAAAGCACCTTCTTCTCCACACAGCAAGGCTGCCCATGACCGCTGACATGGAGCAGTACCTCACTAGCTGATTTTCCTTTGTCTTATGCAGGCCTGCAATCTGAAGGTCACGTACTGTCAGCCTATGTACATCCCAAATATCAGCACACAAGCTTGGACTGATAACTGAGGCTGTTCAGGCATGACACGAGGGGCTGGTATTTCAGTAACTTGTCAGCAAAGGTCTGGACCATGTAAGAGTCGAAACCCACTTCCAAAATGAGCACCTCCCTCTGGCTCCCCCCACAACAACAATATGTGACTAATTTGGCATAAAGAAAACACATCATCACATAAACATCAAACCACTATCCTCTGATGAGAATGTTTGTGAATGTGTACTGTTGGTGAGACAAGGCAATCATGTCTAGGTGCTCATGTCTAGCTATGTACAGATGTGGCCAAAAGTTTTGAGAATGACACAAATATTAATTTCCACAAGTTTGCTGCTTCACTGTCTTTAGATATTTTTTGTCAGCTGTTACTATGAAATACTGAAGTATAACTACAAGCATTTCATAAGTGTGAAAGGCTTTAATTGAAAATTACATGAATTACATTGACCCTTCTTTTTCAAGAACTCTGCAATCCGCCCTGGCATGCTGTCAATTAACTTCTGGGCCACATCCTGACTGATGGCAGCCCATTCTTGCATTATCAATGCTTGGAGTTTGTCAGAATTTGTGGGTTTTGTTTGTCCACAGCCTCTGAGGATTGACCACAAATTCTCAATGGGATTAAGGTCTGGGGAGTTTCCTGGCCATGGACCCAAAATATCAATGTTTTGTTCCCCGGGCCACTCACTCACTTTTGCCTTATGGCAAGGTGCTCTATCATGCTGGAAAAGGCATTGTTCGTCACCAAACTGTTCCTGGATGGTTGGGAGAAGTTGTCTCGCGGAGGATGTGTTGGTACCATTCTTTATTCATTGCTGTGTTCTTAGGCAAAATTGTGAGTGAGCCCAGTCACTTGGCTGAGAAGCAACCCCACACATGAATGGTCTCAGGATGCTTTACTGTTGGCATGACACAGGACTGATGGTAGCGCTCACCTTGTCTTCTCCGGACAAGCTTTTTTCCGGATTCTCCAAACAATCGGAAAGGGGATTCATCAGAGGAAATTACTTTACCCTAGTCCTCAGCAGTCCAATCCCTGTACCTTTTGAGGAATATCAGTCTGTCCCTGATGTTTTTCCTGGAGAGAAGTGGCTTCTTTGCTGCCCTTCTTGACACCAAGCCATCCTCCAAAAGTCTTCGCCTCACTGTGCGTGCAGATGCACTCACACCTGCCTGCTGCCATTCCTGAGCAAGCTCTGTATGGTGGTGCCCGATCCCGCAGATGAATCAACTTTAGGAGAGCGGTCTGGGGCTTGCTGGACTTTCTTGGGCGCCCTGAAGCCTTCTTCACAACAATTGAACCGCCTCCCTTGAGTTCTTGATGATCCGATAATGGTTGATTTATGTGCAATCTTACTGGCAGCAATATCCTGCCTGTGAAGCCCTTTTTGTGCAAAGAAATGATGACAGCATGTGTTTCCTTGCAGGTAACCATGGATGACAGACTGAGGAAGAACAATGATTCCAAGCACCACCCTCCTTTTGAAGCTTCCAGTCTGTTCGAACTCAATCAGCATGACAGAGTGATCTCCAGCCTTGTCCTCGTCAACACTCACACCTGTGTTAACGAGAGAATCACTGACATGATGTCAGCTGGTCCTTTTGTGGCAGTGCTGAAATGCAGTGGAAATGTTTTTTGGGGATTCAGTTCATTTGCATGGCAAAGAGGGACTTTGCAATTCATCTGATCACTCTTCATAACATTCTGGAGTATATGCAAATTGGCATCGTACAAACTGAGGCAGCAGACTTTGTGAAAATTAATATTTGTGTCATTCTCAAAACCTTTGGCCARGATAGTACAGGTCCTTGTATGAGTGGCAACCATTAACATGTGTAACAGACTCCATTACATTTGACTCGTGCGAGATACAAAACGGATCATGTTATGCAGGGTACCAAAGTGCTGTCGTCACAGACACATGTGCACACAGGTACGCACACACATACAGCTTTCTCTTCCTCGGTTTAGTGAAATTATTGCGTCATGCAGATCAGGGAAAGTGCACAGTATCAAATCCATTGTTTGAACGCTTCCCCCAAAGAGTGTGTGTGTGTGTGTTAGACAGTTAAGTATCAAGTATTATCTGAACTCTTACTCATAGCAAAAATAAACTGCATGCTTCTCTTTATGGAGTTTGTATGTGTGTGTGTGCGTGCATGTGTGTGTGGTATCCCACTGTCAAACAAGTGAAATTCCAGCCCTAAACCTAAACCTAATCTAACTGATTAGAAGGAACACGTGGAGAAAGAAGGAGAGAGTAAGTGAGTGAAGGAAGGAAGGAGGGAGAGCGAGAGATAGACTGAGAGGTTACAAAGCAGTACTGTGTGTTGACATAGTACAACATGATACTGTGTGTGTGTGTGTGTTTGTGTTACAACTTTGTTTGCGTGAGTGTATATTTTGTGTGCATTTATATTTGTGTGTGGGTGTAAGTATTCACCCCCTTGGATTTTTTCACATATTGTTGTGTTACAAAGTGGGATTGAAATTGATTTAATTGTAATATTTTTTTGTCGTTGATCTACACTAAATACTGCATAATGTCAAAGTGAAAAGAAAATTCTATAAATGTTTCCAAATTAATATTTTTTTTATAACTAAAATATATTTGTTGCGTAAGTATTCAGCCCCTTTGTTTTAGGCACGCCTAAATTAGTTTGGGTGTAACAATTGGCTTTAAAGGATCGGACCATTTTTAAACATTCTCAGCTAAAATGACATACCCAAATCTAACTGCCTGTAGCTCAGGACCTGAAGGAGGATATGCATATTCTTGATACCATTTCAAAAGAAACACTTTGAAGTTTGTGGAAATGTGAAATTAATGTAGGAGAATATAACACATTAAAACATACGTTTTTTTAGTTTTTTGTTCCATCTTTGAAATGCAAGAGAGAGGCCACAATGTATTATTCAAGTTTAGGSGCAATTTAGATTTTGGACACTAGATGACAGCAGTGTATGTGCAGAGTTTTAGACTGATACAATGAACCATTGCATTTKTTTTCAAAATGTTGTATCAAGTCTGCCCAAATGTGCCTAATTGGTTTATTAATACATTTTCAAGTTCATAGTATTGAATTTCATGCACAAATTCAGCTACAAAGACCAGGGAGCTTTTTGAAAGCCTCATAAAGAAGGCCAATGATTGGTAGATGGGTAACAATAATGAATTCGACATTTAATATCTCTTGAAGCATGGTCAAGTTAATAATTATGCTGTGGATGATGTATTAAACTACCCAGATACATTTAAGATAATGTTGTCATTCTGAACTGAGCTGCATGACAGGAAGGAAACTGCTCAGGGAGGTCACCATGGGATTATCAGGGGCTCCTGAGTGGCGCAGCAGTCTAAGGCACTGCATCTCAGTGCTTGAGGTGTCACCCTGGTTCAAATCCATAGAGCGGTGCACAATTGGCCCAGTCTTGTCCGGGTTTGGCCGGTGTAGGCCGTCATCGTAAATAATAATTTGTTCTTTACTGACTTGCCTAGTTAAATAAAGGTAAAACATGTAAGGCCAATGGTGATTTTAACACAGCTACAGAGTTCAATGGTTGTGATGGGAGAAAACTGGGGATGGATAAACAACATTGTAGTTACTCCACAATAGTGACCTAAATGACAGAGTGAAAAGAACATTATAAATATACAGAATATGCGTGCAACAAGGCACTAAAGTTATACTGTAAGAAAACAAGGTTTGGGACAAACACAACACATCACTGAGTAACTGCCTCATGATTTTCAAGCATGGTGGTGGCTGCATCATGTTATGAGCAATGTTCCCAAGGCACTGAGCAAATTTCAGGTCTGCTGAGCACAAACTGAGGCTGTTTAAGTTACAGTAATAACAGTGGCCGAGTAGGCTACTGTGGCTATTTGATCATATTGTAGGCCTATCAGAGTGGCCTACCATAAAAAACAATGGAGAAAATGCATCCCATAACTTAAAAAAAAAAATGCAGGGATTGACATTAACCTGTTTATCCACTTGTCCTTCGGACAAGGAGGTGACTGGAAATGTTGTGTTGTTTGATGCAAGAAACCACTTTTAAAAAATCTGACATATGATGCTACCCTCTGCCTATTTGCCACTTAGCTTATTCAAGCCTGTCTCAAAATACAACACTGTCCCTTTAAGACAGGAAAACTAGCTCTTTACCTGACTTGCTTTTCAAAGATGGATAGAAATGCACACATTTGTGCTCTTGTAGGAAGCAACCACTCCCCCATCGCTGACTAGAAATTAGCTATAACTGGACTAATAACCTACTTACTAGCAAAGGATTTGAATTTGATTTGATCTCAAAACTAGCGCATCTACTTTTGATCACTCATACTGAAAACACAGTCCAGTTCAAAGTGAATGGCACAGATCAATATATGGCAATGGTCTGTTTGCATATAGGGATACTGTAGCTCTGATTGGTTATGGCAAACTGGTCTGTGTAGAGTATGGCCCGTGCCTGTCAATGCAATAGAATCCTATTCCAATGCGCTCTGCCTACAAGAAAATCTCTTGCATAGTTTGTTTTGTTATGTTGCATTGAAAGTAGCTAATATTGTGTTGATTCGATCACAATTTGCACAGTAGAGGGAAACGTTGATAGTGTTAACTAAAGAGGAAAACTAGAAAGTTGAGTGAAGTTCAATCTCGTGCTTCTCTGCACGGGTTGATATTTCTTCTGCGCGGCAGTCCGTGCGGGCTTAGAGGGAACATTGGTTATGGGTATGCTGGACATCGGCAAAGACTGGGGAGTTTTTCAGGATAAAAATAATTGAGATTGAGCTAAGCACAGGGAAAATCCTAGAGGACAACCTGCTTCAGTCTACTTTACACCGGACACTGGGAGAGGAATTCACCTTTCAGCAGGACAATAAAATACAACACGAGGTCAAATCTACCAAGAAGACGGTGAATGTTCCTGAGTGGCCAAGTTAAATGTTTTACTTAAACTTGCTTGAAAATCTATAGTAAGACTTGAAAATTGCTGTCTAACCATGACCCCCAACACATTGACAGAGCTTGAAGAATTATGAAAAGAATAATGMSCAAATATTGCACAATCCAGGTGTGCAAAGCTCTTAGAGAAGTACCCAAGAAGACTCACAGCTATAAATGCTGCCAAAGGTGTTTCTAACATGCATTGACTCAGTGGGGTGAATACTTATCTAATCAAAGTATATTAGTAAGAGTACAGGTGGGCCTTCGCATTTCAGKAAACAAAGGAAAGGTGCGGTGCTCAATAACAATGACAAAAATCGTGAGAAGGGCTTACCAAGAAAAAGTAAAAAATGACTAATTCAAAGCAGAAAGGAGTTGGAGCACTCAACAACAAAACACCTCKGATGTATTTATTTTAGCTCACTTTAATCCATTGTACGGGATGAGATCAGGTGACTGACYTTTCGACGTCAAGCTGACGTCTTCCTCAGAATGACCGTTTCACTTAGCTCCTATTTATACCCTTATGGCCCATTGATACACAAGGTAAATGGCAAAATATAGCACAAAATAATACTAATGATAAGATAAATGATGTGTCTTGTTAACCAATAGGCCATGTCAAAATACAAATAGGTGTCTGGAGTCACAGAGACCCCAAAAATCGAGGCAACCACATTATGGAAACGAGGACATTGAAAAATCATTGTTTAGCCCGTTAGGATACAGTGTCTAAGGAGTACTGCCAGAATGCCTCTTTGTTTTAGTTTATGTACGATATCACCTCATCTTTGTGAAATGTGGACATGTTCTATGGCTACAAAGCGCAGGGAGGAAGGTGAGCCATGGTTGGTTTTAGCAGTGGCACACAATGTCATAGTCCATGTTTTTATTACGCCTAATGTTCTGTGATGTGGCGTTTAAATGTCTGACCAATATAAGCAGCCACGCAGATGCATTTGAGCATGTATATAACATTTGTTGTGCTACAATTAATAAAGCTTTGGATTTTGTATTCTTTCCTATTCTCGGGTGGTGAAGTATTGGTTGTGTTGTCACATTGTACACAAGTGTCACACTTCTTGGGGAGCTGCGTGCTGTGCGTAACCGAATCGACTAGATTGCGTGCACGGCGAAAACAAATGCGAGGGCAATGTTGTAAACTCGCATAGATTTGCATCGCTTTTGAGGATGTTATAGTGTTTCAATACAATGGATTTGACGCGACCGGCACATGGGCTGTACTCAAACATGTATTCCTACTATGCGGCTTGCGGAAGATAGTACACTCCAAGTTCTTTTCTTTGTTTCTTTAAGATCCAAGAAGTKAATTTTTTCTTGACTTCTCTCTGAGACTTCTCTCTCTTTTGTTAAACTCCAAGCGGGCTGTCATGTGCCTTTTACTGAGGAGTTGCTTCAGTCTGGCCACTCTAGTATAATGGCCTGATTTGGTAGAGTGCTGCAGAGATGGTTGTCCTTTTGGAAGATTCTCCGAATCTCCACAGAGGAACTCTAGAGCTCTGTCAGAATYACCATTGGGTTCTTGGTCATCTCCCTGACCAAGGCCCTTCTCCACCGATTGCTCAGTTTGGCCGGGCGGCCAGCTCTGGGAAGCGTCTTGGTGGTTCTAAACTTCTTCCATTTAAGGATGGAGGCCACTGTGTTTTTGGGGACCTTCAATGCTGCAGATATTTTTTGGAACCCGTCCACAGATCTGTACCTCGACACAATCCTGTCTCTGAGGTCTAGGGACKWTTCCTTCAACCTCATGGCTTGATTTTTGCTGACATGCACTGTCAACTGTGGGACCCTATATAGACAGGTGTGTGCCTTTCCAAATCATGTCCAATCAATTGAATTTACCACAGTTGGACTCCAATCAAGTTGTAGAAACATCTCAAGGATGATCAATGGAAACAGGATGCACCTGAGCTCAACTTCGAGTCTCATAGCAAAGGGTCTGAATACTTATGTAAATAAGTATTTGTTTTTGCTTCGTCATTGTGGGGTATTGTGTGTAGATTGATGAAGGAAAAAATGTATTTGATCTATTTTAGAATAAGGCTGTAATGTAACCAAATGTGGAAAAAGTCAAGGGGTCTAAATTAGGGATGCACGATATATCGGAATCGGACGATATTATCTAAAAATGCCAACATCGGCCCGATGTCTAATTTAACGGCGATGTTAAAAAATMKTGTCAAAGCTACCATGCATACCTATATAACGTAGGTACATGACGTAATGACGCCACGTATAATGTTGCGCTACACATGCAACACAGCATTCCTAACCTAGCCCACAATGTCTGCTGTGTGGATTGAGCAGTCATTTGAAAGAGTAAGAKAATTTCAGTGAGACAACTCAAAGACACATCCATTAAAGGCAAGATAATGGAATTCATTGCCCCCGCCAATTTAACCTTTATTTAACTAGGCAAGTCAGTTAAGAACAGATTCTTATTTACAATGACGGCCTACACCTGCCAAACCCGGACGACGCTGGGCCAATTGTGCCTATGGGACTCCCAATCGCGGCCGGATGTGATACAGCCTGGATTCAAACCAGGGACTGTAGTGACACCTCTTGCACTGAGATGCAGTGCCTAGAACCGCTTGTCCCATGTGTCCATTGTGTGTGTGTGTGTGTGTGTGTGTGTGTGTGTGTGTGTGTGTGTGTGTGTGTGTGTGTGTGTGTGTGTGTGTGTGTGCGCGTATGGTTATAGGTGAATAGTTTGTGTCTAGGGGAGGAGAAGTAACCAGCTCCAACTTACCCTATCACTTCTCCTAGTGACGCCATGTGACATTTAATAGCTGCATTGATTGGGCTATATTTGTCTTAGACAGAGAGACCTCAAATCCCAAGACACACACACACAGCGGTGTGAGAGGAAAGGTGTGGTCCCTCCATCATTGTTTTATTAGAAGGAGAAAGAACAAGGGAGGTATGGTTGGAGGAGAAAGAGATCAAGGGAGGAGGAAGGAGGAGAGGGCTGAACTTTCTGGACTTTTCTTTTTCCAATCTGTGCTAGAATAGACCCAGGTAACATGGGATGTCCTCGAGACATTTAAAAAAGTTCCCATACATGTCCCACATGTTGGTCACTGATTCTTCTTTCAGATATAAGGACATATGAATAATCCAGAAAATTAGACAGACACATGAGAGCAGGTCCTGTTTCAATTGTTCCACAGGAACCTCACAAATAGCAGACTTAAACACATGGAACTCCCACATTAGAAGCCACATTATAAAATTGATGGTTCGAGCCCTGAATGCTGATTGGCTGATATTAAACCGTATACCACGGGTATGACAAAACATGTATTTTTACTGCTCTAATTACGTTGGTAACCAGTTTATAATAGTAATAGGGCACCTCAGGAGTTTGTGGTATATAGCCAATATACCATGYCTAAGGGCTAATTCAGAGACTCCGCATTGCGTCGTGCATAAGAAGAGCACTTAGCCATGGTATATTGGCCATATACCACACCCCCTTGTGCCTTATTGCTTAATTAGAATACATCAATAACAATCCATCCAATTTGGAAAAGTTTCAAAATCCAACTATGTTATCTTTCTACCATCTGAAATATGTCTGTATTTTACAGGCCTACACATAGGCCTATTATTCCAGTGTGTGAACTGTAGTAGAATGCTGTCACAAGGTAAAAATGCATTGAATAATACAGTCTAGCTGCAATGACTTTCTCTCTGTCCCCCACTCTATCTCATTTTCTCCTTCTCTTTCCCTAACATATAGTAGTAGTAATGATAGAAAAGGCTTACTATTACACACTGAGCCAACAACATGTACAGGCCAATATATGCCTGGAATGTGTGCCTGAAACGAACGAACAGAGAGAGAGAGACCCTCTGTTACACAACAAGTCAGAACATTTGGAGGATATGTCAGCTTGCTGCATCACCGTGGAGTGTTTGTGGGCGTGTGTGTGTGTGACCCAAGAGCCCTGGTATTTACCTGGCCATTTAGATCTGTGATTAGTGGTCTCTCTAACACACATACTCCACATGTGGGATGGACTCTTGGCGGTTGGTTAGCTAGCGAGTCAGTTGCCGTGGTTTCCAGMGAGTCGTCATGCCGATGTTGTAATGAAACCAWGGCCTCTGGGAGAGGTGTGTGTGTGTGTGTGTGTGTGTGTGTGTGTGTGTGTGTGTGTGTGTGTGTGTGTGTGTGTGTGTGTGTGTGTGTGTGTGTGTTTGCCTCAGGGAGAGAATATAAATGTCCTAACGACCCAGAAGCATTGTCCCCAGGAAGTAACATTTACGCACAGGCCAATCAGGAACGACCGGCTGCACCAGAAACAAATCCCATTGGTCTGCTGGTCCTGACCTCCAACCTTTCATGACCGCTACTCTGGAAAGATGTCTGGATGGAAAGAGCGAGGGAGGAAGAGAGGGAGAGTGAGGGAGTCAGATAGAGAAATACAGTCAGGACGACCTTCAGCTTAACAGCACAAATATTTAGTGTGGCCTCGACTCTGTTTATGGTGCCCTTTACGAGCATGTCCCCCCCCTTTCTCTCCCTCCCTCTCCTTCTTTCTCTCCCTACTTCCTCCTCTCCCTCCCTTTTTCTTCTTTCTCTCTCTCCTTTCTTCCATACATCATTCTCTCCTTCTCCTTTCTCTCTCCCTCTCTCTCACGTCTTCCTTCCCTATTTCCTTCTCTGTCTCCTTCTATCCCTCTTTCCGCCTGATGTCCAGTCTTTCTCAGACTATGTCCCAGACCTACAACCTAGCCCCCAGTCTTGTACACTGTTATGTTCAGTGTCTGTCAGTGTGACTTTGAACAGCCATAGAAGGTGCCCGGAAACCTCAAAGCTTATAGCTGCTCCGCTTCACATACTGTTTATGTCTGTGAGAGAGGGATGAAAGGAAGATGAGAGGTGGGAGCGGTGGATGAGAGGATAGAAAGAAAGGATCTGGGGTTGGAAGAAAGGGGGGGGGTATACAAAAAGGTTGAGGGGATAGAGGAGGGATTGCATGAGGGACAGGAGGAGAGGGGTTAGAAATAATGGATGAAGGGTTGGAGGAGTGATTGAGAAGTAATGGGGTGAAAAAGAAGAAGGCTTTTAAGCTCTGTAGTAAAAAGCATTAAAKGCTTAATTTCTATTTCACTCCTCTTCCTTTTCTTTTTCTATTGCTCTATTATTCTCTGTCCTGCTTCTTCTTACTTGTCTCACTGTCTGTCTCTCTCACTATCTCTCTCTGTTTCTGACTTTGTCTGTCTGAAAAACCTTTTTCAAGCAATGTATGTGGGACTGACCACAATGACAAGTATTAACATGCTTTATCTGTATCCCTTTCTGTCTTTATTTCTCTCTCTCTCACCCTCTCTCATTCTATAACTCCACATCTCTCTCTTTTTCAGGAAGTGGAAATTCTTGACATTAGCCAGATAAGAGACACCAGAACGGGGAAGTTAGCCAAACTACCAAAGGTGGGTAACGTGGATGTGTGATATCATTTTTCGTTGCAAAATGTTTTGCTACATTTTGATATGGTTCTACGGTGTGCACTTTATGAATAGGGGCCACAACGATGATTCTATCACAGCTGTGGATAGAGAATACGTCATGGGATACATTTGATTTACATTACATCTGACATTTTGGAGAGTTCGATGTGACCAATGATTATACATACACTAGATGACTGATAGGTGGCGCAGTGTTGAAGCCACCTTGCCTCCATCTTGGCACTCCCCCACCATTTGAAACTATATTTTGGAAGCTATAGAAATGCATTTATTAATGTCTGCATATATTTTTGCCACATGTATTCTATTACAGACACCTTAATATACAGTACCAGTCAAAAGTTTGGACACACCTACTCATTCCAGGGTTTTTCTTTATTTGTACTATTTTCTACATTGTAGAAGAATAGTGAAGACATTACAACTATGAAATAACACATATGAAATCATGTAGCAACCCAAAAAGTGTTAAACAGAACATATATTTGATATTCTTCAAAGTAGCCACCATTTGCCTTGATGACAGCTTTGCACACTCTTGGCATTCTCTCAACCAGCTTCAGCTTTTTGCTGAGTTTACATGTATTTTTTTTCTTGAAACATTTAATTGAAATACTGTAGAATTCCATTKATTCCTATTGAGTACCACAGGGTGAGTAATAGTTTCTATAAAACCTGGCGGTCAGACAGGGAAATGGTTTTACCATTCATTTTTCCCATAGAGGATTTTAGAAACACTTAAAATAAGGGCTGTTTCGTGTAGGCTTACCCTGGCATGATGTTTTGATAACCGTGTAAATCTCTCAAGAACAAGGTGACTTTAATCAATATATTTGGCTGTATTTACCCTCCAAAAATTAAACACTATTTAGCTGCTAATTTGGCTATCATAAAGATCTACAAATGTCATSTTGATCTGAACTAGACTCCCGAATTGAGGCAATGGTTAGAATCTCTGGATTAACTATCTAATGTCAGCTAAGTGTAGTAATGTATGAATTGGCTACATTTCTTTGAATTGACAATTCTGTGAACTGTCTTGTGCAAGTTTTTAATTGACACAATATTTGTTAGCAAAGGTGTCAGCTAAAGATGATGTGCAGGAGCATGCAGGGATTTGTAGTTTTGCATGTCTACTTTGATGATAATTAGCATTTTCTAATCTGAGCGTAATTAGAGCCAAATATATTGATAAAATTCACCTGTCCGAGAGAGATTTACATTGTTATCAAAACGTCACGCCAGGGTAAGCCTACACAAAACACAGCCCTTATTTTAAGTGTTTCTAAAATCTCCAATGGGAAAAAATAATGGTGGAAAAACGATTGGAACCATTTCCCTGTTTGACTGCTAGGTTTTATGGGTATTATGACACCTCCACTGTTGGGCTCTATGGAGGAGTGCATATATGYCTGACCGGTGGCTTCAAAGCCTCTCAATGGCCAATACATAGCATCATCAATCCAGGGTTTATATACATCATTGGATATGACACATGCTTGCTTCATACTGGTCCTCAGTGCAAGGTGTTGTGTAGAAAAGGGTTCCCTGTTTCCAGTTGTCTGGAAACAGGGAGTTGTCTCTCTGCTTGTCTGGTTGCCCACCCACGCACGCACGCACGCACGCACGCCACACACACACACACACACCACACACACACACACACACCACACACACACACACACACACACACACACACACACACAACACACACACACAACAACACACACACACACACACACACACACACACACACTGCCAGCAACATCTGTGTGTGGGTGTCTGACAGTTGATTATCTCAGTCCCCTTTGGACTCTCAAACAAGGGAAAGGGAGGCGACACAAATACACACACACTTTCACAGGAAATTATGTAAACAGAGACAGTGTCACAGGAAGTAGTTGATTAAGCTGCGGGCATAGGTCACCCTCAACATTCCCCTTAACCACAGATCTAGGATCAGCTTCTCCTATGACCAAGCCTAACCTTAATCACTACACGCTAGAATAGAAAACTGAKCTTAGATCAGTGTTATCCTTCTCCATTGTGCAAGTTTGTGTGACGCTAAACTCATTGCTGTGATCTGCACATACACACGTTTTTTTTTCAAAAAAAAATCCCCACACAGACTCATTATTGTCCCAAAATGATGTTTGCTTTGTTCTAAATACATACAGTATATATACAGTGGTGCAACTTTCACTGGGGACAGGGCCACATTCTGAAATTGAATTGTTGTCCCCCAGTTTTATCATTGGATGGTGATACAAAACGAGGCAACGATGTGCTTTAGGACCATAAGGACGCCTCTGAGCAGTCGGGTAGGCTGTTTACATAATGTTGCTGCTACCGTCTCTTATGACCGAAAAGAGCTTCTGGACATCAGAACTGGGATTATTCACCTCTAATTGGACGAGGAGTTCTTCTTCATTGAGTCGGACGCAAGGGATATACTGCAGACACACGACCAGGCCCCGATCCCCGTAATTCGCTGGAGAAGGAAACTGAGATTTCGAGGCAAAAGATCAGCGTGACGAGTAGCCAATCTGCCCTTGCCTTCCGTTCTGCAAGCTAATGTTCAATCGCTGGAAAATAAATGGGACGAACTGAAAGCACATATATCCTGCCAACGGGACATTAATAACTGTAATATCTTATGTTTCACCGAATCGTGGCTGAACGACGACATTAAGAACATACAGCTGGCGGGTTATACACTCTATCAGCAAGACAGAACAGCAGCCTCTGGTAACACATGGGGCAGGGGGCCTATGCATAAGCTGGTGAACGATATCTAAGGAAGTCTCAAAGTTTTGCTCTCCTGAGGTAGAGTATCTCATGATAAGCTGTAGACCACACTATCTACCTAGAGAGTTTTCATCTGCATTTTCCGTAGCTGTTTACATCCACCACAGAGCGAGGTTGGCACTAAAACCGCACTCAATGAGCTGTATTCTGCCATAAGCAAACAGGAAACCGCTCATCCAGAGGCGGCGCTCCTAGTGGCCGGTGACTTTAATGCAGGGAAACTTAAATCAGTTTTACCGAATTTCTATCAGCATGTTAAATGTGCAATTAGAGGGAAACATTTCTAGACCACCTTTACTCCACACACAGAGACGTGTACAAAGCTCTCTTTCGTCCTCCATTTTGCAAATCTGACCATAACTCTATCCTCCTGATTCCTGCTTACAAGCAAAAATCYGTCWAAAAAAAAGTGGTCAGATGAACAGATGCTAAACTACTGGACTGTTTTGCWAGCACAGACTGGAATATGTTCCGGAATTCTTCCGATGGTATTGAGGTGTACACCACATCAGTCACTGGCTTTATCAGTGACTGTACGTACATACCCCAATCAGAAGCCATGGATTACAGGCAACATTCGCACTGAGCTAAAGGGTAGAGCTGCCGCTTTCAAGGAGCGGGACTCTAACCCAGAAGCTTGTAAGAAATCCCGCTATGCCCTCCGACGAACCTTCAAACAGGAAAAGAGTCAATACAGGACTAAGATCGAATCGTACTATATCGGCGCCGATGCCCGTCTGATGTGGCAGGGCTTGCAAACTATTACAGACTACAAAGGGAAGCAGAGCCGAGAGCTGCCCAGTGACATGAGGCTACCAGATGAGCTAAATAACTTCTATGCTTGCTTCGAGGCAAGTAACACTGAAACATGCATGAGAGCATCAGCTGTTCTGGATGACTGTGTGATCACGCTCTCCGCAGCCGATGTGAGTAAGACCTTTAAACAGGTCAACATTCAGAAGGCCGCTGGGCCAGACGAATTACCAGGACGTGTGCTCCGAGCATGAGCTGACCATCTGGCAAGTCTCTTCACTGACATTTTCAACCTTTCCCTGTCTGAGTCTGTAATACCAACATGTTTCAAGCAGACCACCATATTCCCTGTGCCCAAGAACGCCAAGGTAGCCTGCCTAAATGACTACCGACCCATAGCACTCACGTCTGTAGCCATGAAATGCTTTGAAAGACTGGTCATGGCTCACATCAACACCATTATCCCAGAAACCCTAGACCCACTCCAATATGCATACCGCACCAACAGATCCACAGATGATGCAATCTCCATTGGACTCCACACTGCTCTTTCCCACCTGGACAAAAGGAACACCTACAGTTGAAGTCGGAAGTTTACATACCCTTATGTTGGAGTCATTAAAACTCGTTTTTCAACCACTCCACAAAATTCTTGTTAACAAACTATAGTTTTGGCAAGTCGGTTAGGACATCTACTTTGTGCATGACAAATCATTTTTCCAACTATTGTTTAGACAGATTATTACACTTATAATTCACTGACTCACAATTCCAGTGGGCCAGAAGTTTGACTGTGCCTTTAAACAGCTTGGAAAATTCCACTAGATGATGTCATGACTTTAGAAGCTTCTGATAGGCTAATTGACATCATTTGAGTCAATTGTAGGTGTACCTGTGGATGTATTTCAAGGCCTACCTTCAAACTCAGTGCCTCTTTGCTTGACATCATCCAAAGAAATCGCCAAGACCTCAGAAAAMAAATTGTAGACCTCCACAAGTCTGGTTCATCCTTGGGAGCAATTTCCAAACGGCTGAAGGTACCATGTTCATCTGTACAAAGAATTGTACGCAAGTATAAACACCATGGGACCACGCAGCCGTCATACCGCTCAGGAAGGAGACGCATTCTGTCTCCTAGAGATTAACTTACGTTGGTGCGAAAAGTGCAGATCAATCCCAGAACAACAGCAAAGGACCTTGTGAAGATGGTGGAGGATACAGGTACAAAAGTATCTATATCCACAGTAAAACGAGTCCTATATCGACAACCTGAACGGCCGCTCAGCAAGGAAGAAGCCACTGCGCCAAAACCGCCATAAAAAGGGCAGACTACGGTTTTGCAACTGCACARGGGGACAAAAATCYTACTTTTTTGAGAAATTTCCTCTGTTCTGATGAAAGAAAAATGTAACTGTTTGGCCATAATGACCATCGTTGTGTTTGGAGGAAAAAGGGGGATGCTTGCAAGCTGAAGGACACCATCCCAACCGTGTAGCACAGGGGTGGCAGCATCATGTTGTGGGGGTGCTTTGCTGCAGAAGGGACTGGTGCACTTCACAAAATGGATGGTATCAAGAGGAACGATAATTATGTGGATAAGTTGAAGCAACATCTCAAGACATCAGTCAGGAAGTTAAAGCTTGGTCGCAAATGGGTCTTCCAAATGGACAATGACCCCAAGCATACTTCCAAAGTTGTGGTAAAATGGCTTAAGGACAACAAAGTCATGGTATTGGAGTGGCCATCACAAAGCCCTAACCTCAATCCCATAGAAAATTTGTGGGCAGAACTGAAAAAAGCGTGTGCGAGCAAAGAGGCCTACAATCCTGACTCAGTTACACCAGCTCTGTCAGGAGGAATGGGCCAAAATTCACCCAACTTATTGTGGGAAGCTTTTGGAAGGCTACCTGAAATGTTTGACCCAAGTTAAACAATTTGAAGGCAATTCTACCAAATACTAATTGAGTGTATGTAAACTTCTGACCCACTGGGAATGTGATGAAAGAAATAAAAGCTGTAATAAATCATTCTCTCTACTATTATTCTGACATTTGACATTCTTAAATTACAGTGGTGATCCTAACTGACCTAAGACAGGGAATTTTTACTAGGATTAAATGTCAGGAATTGTGAAAAACTGAGTTMAAATGTATTTGGCTAAGGTGTATGTAAACTTCTGACTTCGACTGTATATTATCTCCCCCCCACTTCTAAAACCAAAGTTGCATCCCTGCATATGCATACAGTATAACGTTTATATTATTAACAGAAGAACAGAATGACAAGATCTTATAGAGCAGGACTACCCAACTGGTGGACTGCGGGCGAAATATTTGGCCCCCCAAGTTTTCTGGAAATGAGAGACACGTGATCTTATACAAATGTAAGGAAGGTTTGAAATGACTATGTTTTAGTCAAATATTATATATGTTTGGGCTTCTTGCTGTCAGTTTGCAATCTACAAATTATTTGTATTTATGTTCCGGCCCCCTGACCATCCGCTCAATAAAGACTTTACTGAGTTAGATTTCATCTAAGGAAATCAGTCAAATGAAATAAATTCATTAGACCCTAATCTATGGATTTCACATGACTAGGCAGGTGTGCCTCCATGGGTGGGCCTTGGAGGGCATAGGCCCACCAACTTGGCAGCCAGGCCCAGCCAATCAAAATGTGTTTTTCCTGACTAAAGAGCTTTATTACAGTCAGGAATACTCCTCAGCAGGAATACTCCCCCCAGACGATCCCACAGTTGAAGAAGCCAGATGTGGAGGTCCTGGGCTGGCGTGGTTACTGCCAAATTCTCTATAAAGGAAGTTGGAGCATGCTCCAGTCAAAAAATGTAGAACCAGGAACAGATATAGCCCTTGGTTCACTCCAGACCTGTCTGCCCTTGACCAGCACAAAAACATCCTGTGGCGTACTGCATTAGCATCGAATAGCACCCATGATATGCAACTTTTCAGGGAAGTTAGGAACCAATATACACAGGCAGTTAGGAAAGCTAAGGCTACCTTTTTCAAACAGAAATTTGCATCCTGTAGCACAAACTCAAAAAAGTTCTGGGATACTGTAAAGTCCATGGAGAATAAAAGCACCTCCTCCCAGCTGAGGCTAGGAAACATTGTCACCACCAATACATCCGCTTTAATTGAGAATTTCAACAAGCATTTTTCTACGGCTGGCCATGCTTTCCACCTGGCTACCCCTACCCCGGTCAACTACCTTGCACCCCCCACAGCAACTCGCCCAAGCCTCCACCATTTCTCCTTCACCCAAATCCAGATAGCTGATGTTCTGAAAGAGCTGCAAAATCTGGACCCCTACAAATCAGCCGGGCTAGACAATCTGGACCCTCTCTTTGTAAAAATATCTGCCGAAATTGTTGCAACCCCTATTACTAGCCTGTTCAACCTCTCTTTTGTATCGTTTGAGATTCCCAAAGATTGGAAAGCTGCTGCGATCATCCTCTTCAAAGGGGAGCCACTCTAGACCCAAACTGCTACAGACCTATATCTATCCTACCCTGCCTTTCTAAGGTCTTCAAAAGCCAAGTTAATAAACAGATTACTGACCATTTCGAATCCCACCGTACCTTCTCCGCTATGCAATCTGGTTTCAGAGCTGGTCATGGGTGCACCTCAGCCACGCTCAAGGTTCTAAACGATATCATAACCGCCATCGATACATTACTGTGACATTACTGTGCAGCCGTCCTCATCAACCTGGCCAAGGCTTTCGACTCTGTCAATCACCACATTCTTATCGGCAGACAAAACAGCCTTGGTTTCTCAAATGACTGCCTCGCCTGGTTCACCAACTACTTCTCTGATAGAGTTCAGTGTGTCAAATTGAAGGGCCTGTTGTCCGAACCTCTGGCAGTCTCTATGGGGGTGCCACAGGGTTCAATTCTCGGGCCGACTCTCTTCTCTGTATACATCAATGATGTCGCTCTTGCTGGTAGTTATTCTCTGATCCACCTCTACGCAGATGACACCATTCTGTATACRTCTGGCCCTTCTTTGGACACTGTGTTAACTAACCTACAGACGAGCTTCAATGCCATGCAACTCTACTTCCGTGTCCTCCAACTGCTCTTAAATGGAAAATAAATGCATGCTCTTCAACCGGTCGCTGCCCACACCTGCCCGCCCGTCCAGCATCACTACTCTGGACGGTTCTGACTTAGAATATGTGGACAACTACAAATACCTAGGTGTCTGGTTAGACTGTAAACTCTCCTTCCAGACTCARATTAAGCATCTCCAATCCAAAATTAAATCTAGAATCATCTTCCTATTTCGCAACAAAGCATCCTTCACTCATGCTGCCAAACATACCCTTGTAAAACTGACCATCCTACCGATCCTTGACTTCGGCGATGTCAATTACAAAATGGCCTCCGACACTCTACTCAACAAATTGGATGCAGTCTATCACAGTGCCATCCGTTTTGTCACCAAAGCCCCATATACTACCCACCACTGCGACCTGTACGCTCTCGTTGGCTGGCCCTCGCTTCATACTCATCGCCAAATCCACTGGCTCCAGGTCATCTACAAGTCTCTGCTAGGTAAAGCCCCACCTTATCTCAGCTCACTGGTCACCATAGCAGCACCCACCCGTAGCACGCGCTCCAGCAGGTATATCTCACTGGTCACCCCCAAAGCCAATTCCTCCTTTGGCCACCTTTCCTTCCAGTCTCTGCTGCCAATGACTGGAACGAACTGCAAAAATCACTGAAGCTGGAGACTCATATCTCCCTCACTAGCTTTAKGCACCAGCTGTCAGAGCAGCTCACAGATCACTGCACCTGTACATAGCCCATCTGCAAATAGCTCATCCAACTACCTCATCCCCATACTGTATTTATTTATTTATCTTGCTCCTTTGCACCCCAGTATCTCTACTTGCACGTTCGTCTTCTGCACATCAATCACTCCAGTGTCTAATTGGTATATTGTAATTACTTCGCCACCATTGCCTATTTATTGCCTTACCTCCCTTATCTTACCTCATTTGCACACACTGTATATATATTTTCTTCACCTGTATTATTGACTGTATGTTTTGTTTATTCCATGTGTAACTCTGTGGTGTTGTATGTATCGAACTGCTTTGCTTTATTCTTGGCCAGGTCGCAGTTGTAAATGATCACTTGTTCTCAACTAGCCTACCTGGTTAAATAAAGGTGAAATTATTATTATATATATATTTTTAAAGTGGCCTTTTATTGTCCTCAGCACAAGATGCACCTGTTATGATCATGCTGTTTAGTCAGCTTCTGGATATGCCACACCTGTCAGGTCTTGGCAAAGTGCTCACTAACAGGGATGAAAACAGATTTGTGCACAAAATTTGAGAGAAATAAGCTTTTTGTGCATATGAAACATTTCTGGGATATTTTATTTCAGCTCATTAAACATGGGACCAACACATTTTGTTCAGTGTAGTTGATGATCCCTCTTATAGAGAATGAACAGTAAAGTATAGAAAAGTGTCAAAAGCTGGGAAGGACGATGGTAGTTGGTATGTTGTTAGTTTGTGTATGTATGTTGAAGGACCGTGTGTCAGTGATGCGTTACTGATGTGTATGTGGTTATGTGGTTATGATGTAGTTAGTATGTTCTTAGCGTGTATTTAGTATATTATTAGCATTTTAATAACGTGTTGTACGTTCTCTCCCATAGGACCCGGTATTAAGAAGTGCACTGGGTTCAGTAACAGAAGTGCTGCGTTTGTTAACATGTTTATAATGTGTTGTTACATGTTTTTAGCGTGTAGTTATATTGTTGTGTATTGTCTCTGGTAGGACCCACGTGTCAGAGAGGTTTTGGGGTTCGGTAAACCAGGCGAAGGGGGTGTTGCCGTGGAGGGGAAGCTGGTAACGGTTGTCCACGGCAATGACCTGGTCAACGTATCCTTCCTCAACTTCCAGGCCATGCAGGAAGACACTGCCAAGGTTACCATGGAAATACCTTTCTCTCTCCTCCCCTCTCATCCATCACTACTCTCATCATTCTATCACTATCTTCTCTCATCCCTCTATCACTATCATCTCTCCTATCATCCCTCTATCACTCCTTTCTTGTTCCCTCTGCCCCTTTTCTCTTTTCTGTTCCCTCCTCTCCTCTCATCCCTTTATCACTTTATTTTATCCTCTCCTATCATCCATCCCTCCTCTCACCCCTTTATCGCTCTCTTCTCTCCTCTCACCTATCGCTACCTCTGTCCCCTTCACTCTCTCTCCCTTCCTTCCTTGACTTACAATGGAAACACCTCTACTCATCTCTCAAATCCCTCTCTCACTTGCCTCTCTATCGTTACCTTTGTATCTTAATTCCATCTTTCCTCCTTCCTTGACTTAACAAATAAACACATATAATCTCCATCTATCACTCTCTTCTCTCTGCTTATGTTTTTTCTGTTTCTCTCTCTCTCCTCTCACCCTCTAACACTGAGCTGCTCACCTGTTCCTGTTGTTTGTTCCCTCCTCCTTTCTCTCTTTCACTCCATCTCTTTTATGTTTGCATTCATCTCTCTCTTCCCTCCCTCCTTCCCCCTCCACTCTCTCTGTTTTCCCCTTCTGTGTCCCCCCCAAATGACACCCTATTCCCTACATAGTGCACTACTTTTCACCAGAGCCCTATGGGCCTTAGTCAAAAGCAGTGCACTATATAGGGAATAGGGTGRGATTTGGGACATGTCCTGTATCTCTCAGTCCCTGCACTGATTGTGTTCTTCGTGATATTGAGTCTGTGGTTTGTGTTTATGTAACTGTGGGTGGCACTTACAGTTATGATTGTAAGTGCTGATCGTGTATGTGTTTGTGTGTGTATCACTGTTCTTGATAATAATTGTTCACTGTGTGTGTGTGTGTATGTTCAGGTGTGGACAGAGGAGCTGTTTAAACTGGCCACAAACATTCTGTCTCAGAATGCATCTCGCAACACCTTCCTCCTCAAAGCGTAAGTTGTGTGTGTGTGGTGTGCATCTTATTCATACTGAAATAGCATGTTTTTCGATGCTCTCTCTCTCTCTCTCTCTTTCTCAGGTACACCAAGTTAAAGTTGCAGGTGAATCAGGATGGAAAGATTCCAGTGAAGAAGTGAGACACACACATACACACTTCTGCCTTTCCTGACATAGTTATCAGACATGACTTTCCACTTCTCCTTTCTACCTCTTTTCTCAGTTTCACTTTCTCCCTCTGTTGTTCTCTACCTTGTCTCTCTTTTTCTCTCCTTCTGGCTCTCTATCCCTCTCAACTAATTTTAATGTAACTGAAATCCAGCCAATGTAACAGTTTGTTTCCAAACTAAATGCAACGTGCTTAGGTGAACTTAATTATTACATCCAATTTAGTAAGATGGATTCTAACGATCACACATCCTCTCCCCCTCCATTTCAATTCAGTTGAAATGCTTTATTGGCGTGACAATCTTTTTTTGTGTTGCCAAATCAGCAATGCTGAACAAGTCTCTCGCTCTCTCTTCCCTCCCCTCCTCGTCTTCCTCACTCTGTCTCCCTGCCTCCCTCTGTCTCCCTCTCTCCCTCCCTCCCCCTGTCCCTCTTTCCCTCCCTCACTCTTTCTCGCTCAGTATTCTTAAGATGTTTTCTGATAAGAAGCGAGTGGAGACAGCGCTGGAGCAGTGTGGTTTGGTCCCCAACAGGGTAATCTATCAATCAATCACTCAATCAATTAATTAACTATCAATCTATAATCACCTCTCTGTCATASTTATCAGTAAAATTATTATTGAATCACAATCCTTAATTTATTCATGTGGTTGGAATAGTGTGGTCTGATCAGGGTAAACAATATCTTGAAATATAACCAATGACCTCATCTCTAACCTGTCTGGCACAGTTATCAGTTATCAAATTRGTCCATAATCCTCTATTTGTGTTTATCAGTAAATACGGTGTAGGATGAAGTTGCCCCTAGAGCTGATCAGCATATGTGAACTGCTGAAAGCATTGCAAAGTCAGGTTCAAAGGTCAAAGTTCAAACCCATTTCCTCCGTAATATRGTGGTGTCCCTTAAGGCGTCCGCATGCTTCCCATCTGAAACAGTTCAGAACAGTTTGTGCATATACTGTATTATTACAACATTTTGTGATGTTTTGGTTTTCGGCAAGGGMTTTTTCGGCTGTTCGTGCACACAAATTCAAGTCTTTGCACCTTCGACTGGTCATTGGTCAACAGTAGGGATTCTTCAATGAAGTGCTTGTTGTCATTCAACAGAATATACTCTGTTTTTCAGTCACTCTCACATAATCTATCCTGGCAGAAATATCTCCTTGCACCATATAGGTAGAATATCGTGTTTGGGGTGTAATATACTTAGACATGCGGGAGCTTTAGTCGTAGACCAATTTCTCCCTATGAATAACACACACACACACACACAACACACACACACACACACACACACACACACACACACACACACACACACACACACACACACACACACACACACACACACAACCACACACAACACACACACACACACACACCCCCCCCCCCCCCCCCAGATGCTGGCAACATAGTGTGCTGCCCTGGTAACCATTGTTTTGTATGAGCTGGTCATAACCAGGCCTTTGTGTGTTATTATGTCCCATTCTGCCCCCTGGTCCATAAAGAAGGCTGTTAAACTGACTGGTCAAGGTTTAACATCTATTAAATAACTAAACCCAACCATCTACGGACAGTTGCTGAGAGAATCTTGATGATGTGTAGCCGTAGCTGTACATAGTTGTTCATAGTTCCACCAGTTGGTGTTGCGGGAAAACAACCCAATAGATCAATAGTTAGTTTGCTGTAGTTTGCTGTAGTTTGATAGATGTGAAGAAGCCTTTCAACTGACACTTTGATTTCTTCTCCTCTTCATCTCTCCCTCTCTCCGCCTCCCTTCATCCCTCGCCACCTCGCTGTAGGGAGGGCATTAAGCCAGATGATTTTACATGGAAATGTTCCAAGACTTTCTACACAGCTCTGTCTACGACCAGAGAATAGAAACGCATCTTGTCGAGCTGTGAGTCACTCACACACACCGAATGCAATTGAACGTGATCGCACATAACCACAACACTCACACACCACACACACACACACACACACACACACACACACACACACACACACACACACACACACACACACACACAACACACACACACAACACACACCACACACACACACACACACACACAAAACAAACAAAGCGCACCACTATACACCAAAATAATATGTTATGGGATGCCAAGTGCGTGAACAAAATAAGAAATGTGCGTGATGCTCTATGGTCTGCAACCAGATTCAAATCTACAACATATTCTTCTCTGAACCCCCCCCTGCCCCCCCCCCCCCCCCCCCCCCTCAGTGGTTCGAGGGAAAGCCTTTCCTCTTCCTTGGATCAGCTGACAGACTTTATAAACCGTCGTCAGAGAGACTCTCGTCTCAACGAGGTCCTCTATCCTCCTCTGAAGAGAGAGCAGATCAGACAACTGATGGAGAAATACGAGAGCAACGCTAGCCAGCTGGAGAGAGGTAATGGGGGCAGAGAGAGACTGTTTGTGGTTGTTGTGTGTATATGTGTTTGCACAGACACCTGTGTGTGTTTATTTTTGATCACTCACTTCTCTTCCCACTTTCTCACTCTCCCTCTTTCTCTCTTCCCTCCTTTCTCTCCCTCCTTCCCTTTCTCTCTCTCTCTCTCTCTCTCTCCAGACCAGATCAGTCTGATGGGGTTCAGTAAATATCTTGGAGGAGAGGAGAATACCATCGTCCCACCAGAGAGACTAGACATCATAGATGATATGAACCAGCCCCTGTCCCACTACTTTATCAACTCTTCACACAACACATACCTCACAGGTAGGTACACACACAGACACACACCCGGACACACACACAAATGCACACGCTCAAATGCATGCAAACACGTCACAAGTTCACACACACAGAGATATGCACACAGACAAGCCTCACAGCTACACACACACAGGTAGCSTAGCGGTTAAGAGCGTTGGGCCAGTAACTGAAAGGTCGCTGGTTTGAATCCCTGAGCCGGCAAGATGGAAAAAAAATCAACCGTTCTGCCCTTGAGCAAGGCAGTTAATCCACAAGAACAACTGCTCCCCAGGCGCCAATGACATGGACGTCGATTCAGATAGCCCCCCGCACCTCTCTGATTCAGAGGGGTTAAATGTGGAAGATACATTTAGTTGAACGCATTCAAC